>NC_048291.1:3593624-3751124 GCF_009762535.1 Notolabrus celidotus
TCTCTCTGTCCCTGTCTCGCTCTCTCTCTCTCTCTCTCTCTCTCTCTCTCTCTCTCTCTCTCTCTCTCTCTCTCTCTCTCTCTCTCTCTCTCTCTCTCTCTCTCTCTCTCTCTCTCTGTGTACTTATGTAACTTAACGTACATAGTAAAAACACTGCGTGCACAATTATTAGGCACGTGAGTATTTTTGTGAATATGTTAAAAACTATGTTAACAGTCGTTTTCAAATTTGTCAAGAAGTCAGATAGTGAATATATTTCTTTAACTGTGTGGTTAAAATGATGCTTTTCAAATTACTTTGGCTGTATTTTTAAATAAATGCAGAATCAGCAGAAATGAGCGTGCCAAATTATTATGCAAGTTGGTGATAGGAGCATATAACTTGTGAAAATTAAAAACTAGTCACCATTTTAAACGTTCTGTTGATTGAAAATAATATTTACTACAACTGTTTTCAAACTTCAACAAAAACAACAGTTTTCTTTACATTTGTGTACAAAATAAAACTGTTAATGTCTTTAAAACATTTCAAATCTAAAGAGGGTCAGAGGTCAGAGGTCACTGTAAACTGGTTTAGTGAGGTTTCTGATGACTTCTCTGATGACTCTGTGAGCTGTACCGTGTATGGCTTTCCAAAGATGCTCTTTTGAGCTGTATTTCTTGCCATTAATGTAAATTATCTTCTTCAGTATTCACCACAAGTTCTCAGTCAGGTTGAGATCAGGTGAGCATGCAGGCCAGTTCATGAGGCGATCCTCTTTAAAGCCCTGAGATGCCATCCTGTCCTGGGAATAATGTGAGGCATGTGATGGTGCATTGTGCTCATGCATGAACACTAGCATCTTTTTCACTTTAGCTGAATGTCTTTTCCTCCATGCAGGAAAATACAAAAGATGATCGCCTCATGAACTGGCCTACCTGCTCACCTGATCTCAACCCGACTGAGAACTTGTGGTCAATGCTGAAGAAGATAATTTACATTAATGGCAAGAAATACAGCTCAAAAGAGCCTCTTTGGAAAGCCATACACGGTACAGCTCACAGAGTCATCAGAGAAGTCATCAGAAACCTCACTAAATCAGTTTACAGTGACCTCTGACCCTCACTGAGAGAAAGGAGGTTATATTGGACATTTGAGAAACACTTCAAATTTGAAATGCTTCAAAGACATTAACAGTTTTATTTTGTACGCAAATGTAAAGAAAACTGTTGTTTTTGTTGAAATTTAAAAAAAACAGGTGTAGTAAATATTATTATTTTCAATCAACAGAATGTTTAAAATGGTGCCTAGTTTTTATGCTCTTATCATCAACTTGCATAATCATTTGGCACGCTCATTTCTGCAGATTCTGCATTTATTTAAAAATACAGCCGAAGTAATTTGAAAAGCATCATTTTAACCACACAGTTAAAGAAATATATTCACTATCTGACTTCTTGACAAATTTTAAAAACGACTGTTAACATAGTTTTTAACATATTCACATAAATACTCACGTGCCTCTTATTAGGAGGGATTATTATAAATAATCAACCATCTTCACTGCTCTGAAGTCCGTAACTTGCAGAGTCTTAGGCCCAATATTAATGTCCACCCTCAAGCACTCACTGACTTTTGGAGCCCTTTATGTCCCCTTTCCATAAGTGGGCATTTTTGCAGACTTAGCGTAAGGGAATTACCCAGAGTTCATAGCACTGTGACGTGAAACACGGGATTCCCAGGGGAAATGAAGTGTATCCGTCATCTCCGTTAACCATCATTTGAGGGTAGGTGCTTCTTTCTTCTTCCAAAAGAGGAGGATCAGCTTCTTAGCAGTGAGCAGCTCATAAGATAAAAGACATTTTTTTAGAGACTTGGAGATTCTTGAACCCCTCCGACACCCCTAAGATGATCAATATGGGACCAGGTTTAATCTCAACAACAAGAACTTGTGACAGAAAATTCTGCAAGCTGGGACACAGGGCATAACTGTGTGTTCAATTTGATTCTGTTGAATTGCATTTATCACAGTGTGGTGAAATTTCAGGGAATATTCTGTGCAATTTGGACTTTGAATAGTGCAGTGTGTGCAAAATTTCAAATTGTACAAACGTGACATTTTAAACATGCCTAAACCGAGGAGTCACTTGTTCCCTCTTGAAGCCATGGAGCTCCACAAATAATAATTACAGGTGTTATCCTGTTAGCAGTTTACACGAAAAGAAACCTCCAAACTCGGTGTAATCTGTAGCCAAGAGGGAGGATGAAACTAACACTGCCTCCACCCAGCCCAGCTCTCCTCCACCTTAATCAGCACTCAAGGCGCCATAAGCTCCCCCAGACATGGAGAGTGTTATTAATGTGTCCATTTGGCTGCTGCCCCCAAGAGAGGAAATAGAGGAGAGGCATAATGGAGCTTGCTCTCTCTCTCTCTCTCTCTCTCTAAAGTGATGGAAACCCTGCTGCTCAGCCCTTCCCTTCCCCCGCAGGACGCCGCTTGTATCTGTTGTGTTCAAATCCCCGAGTTGTCTTGATGGTATCTGTCATTACAATCTCACTCACAACTGCTCTCATCAATACTTAATACCCTCTCCCGTGAGAAATAAGGATTATACACTGCAAAATATGGCATCCAAGTAAGACAAAATTACATGAATCTGATATTTTTTTACCCTATATGATATTTATTCTACTTTAGACGTTTGTATGATAGTTTAATCTGCCTTTTAAGTTGTAAATGAGTAACTTAAAGCCTAAAACCAGAATAACCAGAACAATAAAACCATTTGATAAGCTCTGACAGGTAGAAAACATCACAGTCAGAAGCTGAGTTTCTTATTTTAATCATTACAGGAAAGATAATAAGTGAATAAACTATAGTTATTTGTTCCAGTGCATGCATGAAATATGTTATTTACATTGCAAAAAGTAACACCAAAGCTGGTGTCTTAAAGCCTCAGAGAGAAACATTCGGTTTGTGTTGATTGTGGCGCCCCCCTGTGGACGAAGTTGTACATCTTATATGCATTTCCTGATTTGTTCTGCACACCTGTGAGTTGTATTTTTTAACAACAAAGGGGAAAAAATGCCCCTCTGGCTGAGTAAAATTTAACACTTTGACTGACACCTCCAGCTACTGATTTTAAAAAACTTTAAAGGTGACATATCACGCTTTTTACATTAATATATATTGGTCTAAGAGATCCCCAAAACATGTCTTTAAAGTTTATGCTCAAAAAAACACTTTGAAATCAGATTTTGGTCTGCCTGAAAAACCCCTCTTCTTCAACCCTCCTCAGAACACTCTGTTTTCCCTCTGACCACGCCCCCTCAGGAAGTGGATGTGCCCTCGACTGTCCAGCACATTGATCTAATGTTTACATGTTGGCTGCTCACAGACCCACGTTACTTCAACACTCTGAATCTGATCCAGAATCTGATCCTGATGGAGAGGCGCCTGTAGCAGGACCTTTCTGAACCATTGGTCACAGATTCTGTGTTACTTGTTGTTTTATTTGTCAGTATGTAGACCTGTGTCTTGGTACACAGCTACGAACATGTAGCTATGTGGCTATGCTAACTAGTGCTAGCACTTATCCATGATAAATAAAAATCATCCACTAGATCTTCAAATCTGCAGACGTGGGGAGTAAAACCGACCTCTACCAGAAAGTCAGAAGGACCTTTCTGAAGGATTGGTCACAGATTTAGTGTTTCTTGTTGTTTTATTTGTCAGTATGTCGACGTGTGTCTTGGTACACAGCTAAAGCTACAGCTACAGCTACGACCTTTTTATTTACAGTCTATGGCTACGACATGTAGCTATGTGGCTAGGCTAACTAGCGCTAGCACTTATCCATGATAAATAAAAAATCATCCACTAGATCTTCAAATCTGCAGACGTGGGGAGTAAAACCGACCTTTGTGTTTATTAAGACAGCCTACAACTAGCATGCCTCCCTCCTAAGCTCCTTGTTAGCACACATGTGTGCAGGTAATGAAAAACAGGAGGAGGGGCTTGAGTTGTATTTTATACAGTCTATGGGCTGAACAAGCTCCGAGCTCTGACTCCGTGACAGACCGGATATTGTTGTTACGTAACAAAAACACGGAAGTCTGAAACGGCTCGTTTCAGCACACATTTACAGAAAGGTGGAGAAATCAGAACAGGGGCAGAATGGATTCTTTTCATTCTCGGGAGGTTTGTAGACAGGGACACATATTTCAGGTAGAGAACCATTCAAAATTCTATTTTGCATGATATGTCACCTTTAAAGAAACAATTCAACTTTAGGCTGATGATATCGTTTGCTTTTGTAGATCATGAAGAGGGCATTAATATTAATTCAGTCTTTTTTGTCACCAGCGAAAAAATCCTTACAGGAGCGTTAAGGACATGTTTTTTCGTAGGCTGTTTTTGCCTGACTATTTTTTTGTTTTTTTGAGGCATTTATTTCAAAATGTTCCCCCCAAAATGTTAAAAACCAGAGGTGACCGGGCCTTTGCAGTCAGGGCCCCGTCACTCTGTATTGAACTTTGTAACCCTGTTTTTAAAAGGTGCTATCTAAATAAATGTATTATTAATTTATTACCAAAGGGAGCTCAGATCTTGCTGCTGTACGCCGATCATTTTGGAGCAGACTTTCACAACACAGTTCAGACTGTTCCTGCCTTTCATAGAGAGACCATGAAACCAGCAGATAAAAGAAAAGATTAAAAGACTTTCAATGAAGGAGTGATGAAAACTGGATAAAATGTTTAATTTGACAGAAAGTCTTAATTTCTAGTTTCAAGCTTTTCAAAGAACTCACTTAGAATGACCAAAAAAGAGACATGGAGCAGTGCAGCATAAAGCAGTAATGGTAAAAATGAATGCCGTACTGCAAAGAGAGGCAAAGGCAAGGCAAGGCAGCTTTATTTGTATAGCGCATTTCATACACGAGGGCAACTCAATGTGCTTTACATTAAAACATTAAAAGCATTGGAGACATTCAGACAAGCATAAAAGAACATAATTAAAATAACAAATATGATAAAACAGAAAAGAAAGTTAGAAATATATTAAAAATTACATTAAAGTTTTAATTTAAAGTGAGTTAAAATAATCTAAGATAGGAAGGCAGTGGCAAATAAAAAAGGCTTAGTCTTTGATTAAAAGAGATGAGAGTTGGAGTAGACCTGCAGCTTTCAGGGAGTGTGTTCCAGATATGTGGTGCATAATGACTAAACGCTGCTTCACCATGTTACCTTCTGACTCTTGGGACTGAAAGCAGACCAGTACCTGATGACCTCAGAGGTCCACATGGTTCATACAGTAGCAGCAGATCAGCCTAAACCATTCAGTGCTTTATAAACCATCAGCAGGATTTTAAAGTCTATTCTCTGACAGACAGGAAGCCAGTGTAGGGATCTAAGAACTGGAGTGATGTGGTCTACTTTCTTGGTCCTTGTTAGGACTCGAGCAGCAGCGTTCTGTATGAGCTGTAGCCGTCTGATGGACTTTTTAGGGAGTCCTGTAAAGACCCCGTTACAGTAGTCTATTCTGCTGAAGATAAATGCATGGATGAGATGAGACATGTCCCAGCCCAAATTTTAACTTAGACATTCAGATTTTTCCATCTGCAGATAGTTTCGTGTATTTAGGAGAGCGTTCCCTTCGTTGCATGCCGTTACTTCCTTGTCTTTGAGAGCTACAGTGTGTCTACCTGCTGAAATACGCTCTCTGGTTGGTTGCGGCGTAAATCAAATAACCCTGCATGATAGTGCACGGACTCTTTCATAGGAACTGCTGAGCTCATATTGGGATCTGAATCCCATCTTGTGGTTTCAGAGAGCTTTTGACTCTGAGTTGATCTCCATTAGCGGTGACACAGCAGTCGCTACTCTTCCTGGACAAACAAGTGCTTACCAGAAAAAACACAAATACAATAAAACAGAGCAACAGAACCTTTGAACGCCCTTAATTCAAAGGTTTTTAACATTTCAGAAGCTGGTGTTTCATAACTAACTGTTTACTTAAAGCAGTAAGGTATCTGACTGTTTCTGGGATAAGCTTTATTAGGATGCTCATGTTGATGTAACATGCTGGGATTTGAATACATGCTGTGTTTGGGTATAAATCTGAGGTTTTCAGCCACACATGAAGCCGTGCTGATTCTTCTTGGTTCTGATTGTGAACACACTAATTCAGCCTTAAAATGGCTGATGAGTTCATGATGTCACCTTTCCTTTGGAGGGTTTTGTTGGTGCATGTCTCCCTCCAGTGGTCGGGGGAGTAAAGTCACAGGAGAAAAATACGACTGGTAACTCCTGTGAGGATGGAGAGGACCGGGACCACTGACACAGGGGTGTCACATGGGGGAGACAGTTCAGACAGATATAAAGGCTCATTAATGACAAGAGTCCTGGAAATATTAGTTTATATTTTCAATACCATTTTTTATTTCTCAGGGCCCAAATTTCCTGAGACCCCTGCACCTGAATCCGACATATATTTCTTGAATTTGCCATCTGTATATATATTTTAAAAGCAAGGCAAGGCAGCTTTATTTGTATAGCGCATTTCACTCAATGTGCTTTACATTAAAACATCAAAAGCATTGGAGACATTCAGACAAGCATAAAAGAACACAATTAAAATGACAAGTATAATGAAACATAGAAAAGAAAAGGATAATTAGAAATATATTGAAAGTAAATTTAAACTATGCATTTAAAGTGAGTTAAAATAAGCTAAGATAGGAAGGCTGTGGCAAATAAAAAAGTCTTGATCTTTGATTTAAAAGAGGTGAGAGTTGGAGCAAACCTGCAGCTTTCAGGGAGTGTGTTCCTGATATGTGGTGCATAATGACTAATGACTAAAAGCTGCTTCACCAAGCAAGGAGTGCAGTGTTTTAATGACAAACTATTAAAAGTTGGTAAATCTGCATTCAATCCTCAAGCTTTATTAACTGATTACTTATTCTGTAATGTGAAAAAATATTTAAAAAAATGTCTGTTATAAGTTCCTTAAGTCCAAGATGATAGCATTCAAAATTGTTCAAAATACAGAAATATATATATATATATATATATAATAGGGGTGCAACAATATGTGTATCTGTATCGAACCGTTCGATACAGTGGTCACGGTTCGGTACGCCCTATGAACCGAACGATACGCAATTTTATATTCATTTGATCAACTTCTGACGAGGATCTGCGCTCGACTCCTCTGGGCTGCATTGTCGAGCGCAGGTCCACTGAACTGCACGCTCCTCCCTCATTCATTCAGTCCAAGCTGGTCACGTTTGTTTTAACTGTGTTTCATATGGAAATATATATTTCACCACACGACGGGCTGCTGGGTTCATATGTTCACGTATGTGTGTGTCAGCGTGCGCCCGCAAGAGAGGGAAGCACGAGTGTCCTCTGTGGTTGCAGAGCAGAGTTGTTCCGTGGTCCTGTAGCTGTGTGCAGCTTTGTTGATAGTGATGCTAGGCTGGGTGATGTGGTTTTAAAGTGCGTCTATACATTACTTATTGTCTTATACTGCATGCTGTGGAAGACTTCAGCCTGATAGCGGACAGTGTTTTCCCTGCTGTTATATCAGAGGCTCACCCGCAGGGTCCCGCCCCCCTTGGAAGTCAAAGCAGAAGTGATTTAAGGTTCCCTCTCTCATAGATCAGGTCTATACCTTGTTCTTTTATTTAACAGACTAAATATCCTCATGTTATTTATCTTATCTACATGATGGGATGTCATTTCTGTCTCTACATGGTCGCGCGTTCACAATTCTCCTCTGTTCTCTGTATAATAAACTACAAGTAAAATAAAGGCATGGAATTTTTTTTTTTACTGTATCGAAAACGTATCGAACCGAACCGAACCATGAGTTTTGTGTATCGTTGCACCCCTAATATATATATATATTTATATACCAAAATTAAAAAATTGAAAAATTAGAAAGTATAGGGACCTGTAGCGGTTCTGGGGAGGGGCCAACAAGGGCCGGTGCCCCTGTAAAACTGAACCTGGACCCCCCTGTGCCGCCCCCCCCACCTCCACACCAAACAAATATTATACCATCAAAAAAGCTTCAGTATCGTGCCGATGTGACAGGTGGATCACATGCGTGTGGCGCTTGGTTTCAGTCCCTTTGAGCACTACACCGCCAGAAGGTAAAGTCAACATGCTCATCACGTCCTGCAGCTTAAAATAGACAACCATTATCAGAACTGCGCACTACACTCATGTTGAGTGTAAACAGCCAAGCAGCTGCTGTCAGTCTGCATTTTGATCTAGCACACAGTAGCATATATGTCTAGTATAAAGGGATGCACTGATGTTTTGCCAGTTTGTTCTCAGCCAGTCCTCACCATTCTCAGTCTCTTCTGTCAGGGTTGAATGTGTCCCTCTGACAACACCCTTGGCCCCAGCCTGGCCCCCTAAGTAAAATTAGTCTAGAACCACCACTGATAGTGACTGTGCCATGTTTGTGGGTGGATAAGATAATAAATTAACTAGGGCAACATGTAAATCCAACAGAGCAGTATAAGTCAAGTAGTACTATGTGGGTAAAGCCAAGGGGTCAAATAACACAGTGCATAAAGAATTCAAGTACAACAAGAGATAAATATGTACAAAGCTTGAATAAATAAAGGGTCACACTGAATGTAGAACAGCAATAAGATGATTTCTTTAGATGTCTGCTGTTTTCTGAGTTTAAATGTATAAAGTTTACAGCACTTTAAAAGAAAACTTGAATTTGAGTCTCTATGGACGTAGTATCCGTGACGTCACCCATAGCGCTAGCACTTTTCCATGATAAATACAAATCATCCACTAGATCTTCAAATCTGCAGACATGGTGTTTATTAAGACAGCCTACAACTAGCATGCCTCCCTCCTAAGCTCCTTGTTAGCACACACGTGTGCAGGTAATGAAAAACAGGAGGAGGGGTTGAGTTGTATTTTATACAGTCTATGGGCTGAACAAGCTCCGAGCTCTGACTTCCTGTTACAGACCGGATGGCGTTGTGACGTATGAAAAACACTGAAAACTGAAACGGCTGGTTTCAGCACACATTTACAGAAAGGTGGAGAAATCAGAACAGGGGCAGAATGGATTCTTTTCATTTTCAGGGGGTTTGTAGACAGGGACACATATTTCAGGTAGAGAACCAATAAAAAAACCCATTATGCATGATATGTCACCTTTAACAAAATATTGTAATTAGATCAGAGTAAGATATATTAAATTGACAGTTCAGATGCAAAGATTTCACTTCATTTTCTTTATTGAGGGGAAATTTCAAGTCCTTTGGTCTGACCATAGACCAGGGACGTCAAACTCATTTCAGTTCAGGGGCCACATACAGCCCAAGTTGATCTGAAGTGGGCCGGACCAGTAAAATCACAACATAATAACCTATAAATAACGACAACTCAAAATTTTCCCTTTGTTTTAGTGCAAAAAGGTACACGTACATTCTGAAAATGTTCACATTTAATGAGCCATCTTTCTACAAAAACAGCTGTTGTATTATGCAAACAGCAAGTAATCTATTTTCTCACTTTGAGAAAAAAAGTCCCGGTAAAAAAAAAGTGCTGTTCAGGTGTGCTCCCTCAGTGCTATGATTTTATGTGACCCCCAGAGGACAAATTTGAAATAGTAGTTACTTTTATTGAAAAACACTTAATGTCTTCTCTGTCATTTTTTCACTTTGCAAAGTCATTCCGCGGGCCGGATTGGAACCTCTCGCGGGCCGGTTTTGGCCCGCGGGTCGCATGTTTGACACCCCTGCCATAGACTGTATAAATAATGGACATAGTATCCGTGACGTCGGCCATCTGTTTCTGAAGCGCTGCTTTGAGGCCAATCATCGGCGGCAGCCATATTGGTGCTGTCGAGCGAGTGTGAGGTAAAGAGGCGGGCTTTGAGCCTCCTAGCTAACAGCTACAGTGTTCCCACCTGTCAATCAAGTCAGCTGTGCCTCTCATTGGAAGACTTGTAATCTCAATATGTTTGAAATTGCTGCGTTAGAAATAAATTCACACCCCTGTACGGTGTGTGCCGATCAAGAAATGAGCTATCCAGACTACCCTTGTCTTTTGTACCAGGCTGTAAACATGTTTAGTTCTGCTGTAAAGATCAGCTTCTTTGAATTGGTGTGTATGTGGTTTCTGGTAGTTCCAGTGCCAGCCTCTAGTGGATCCTTGATGAACTGCAGTTTTAAACACTTCCGTATTGGACTCATATTTTTAAACCGGAGGTTGCAGCTTGGATGGGACTCCAAATGTTTTGCATTATATTACCCTAAAAATGATGTACTTTAACGCATGCATTGCTTCTCAATTTTCTATTCGTCACTGATTGACAATTTTAACTGTGTCTTGTAAATTTCTACAACATTTTTCATAATATTGTACAATATTTCATCATGCACATGATTTACCAGCATGTTATTTATTTGCATATTTATAATTGTGGACATTTGAATCTCTAGGCAGAATGTTTTAGCTGTAGTAAAATCCTTATTGATGTAGACAAGCTTTGGTTTAACCTCAATGATGCGTTCACTGACACCATTAACGTCTGATCAGTACTTTACACCCTGTTAGAGGTGTTAATGTCTATTAGTGGCCTTGGCTGGTTCCACGCGCTCACGCACGCGCCCACACACACAACTTCCGCATAGACAGTCCCTCAGTGTTTACAAACAAGTGGCTTACAGATGGCAGGGTCAGTCACCTTGGTGGTAATAATAAGACCTGCAGGAAAGGAGAGCTCGGGTCTACAAAACCCTGCAGCCTCTGCAGCCTCACGTGGAGCAGGTCCTGTGTGTCTCTCGTGCACTGTGAATCTGTTTGCACTGATCACACACTGTAAACGAGGATCATTAAAAAAAAAAAAGAAGAAAGCTAACCTCATCATTGCAAAGTAAAAAAGATGCTGCAAAGAAGGCAGGGCGTAAAACCAGGCATGGATTCTGTAGTGGAAGAGGAAGCAGTGCATGTAATGTGGATTTACGCTGCAGCAAAAAGAAGCACAATCCTGCACAATTCTCTTCAGTATTCGGTTTATTCTTCATTTTAAATCAAATCTAGTGAGTTATATCCACGCATGATGGGTGGGATTTAATCATCTATCCGTGGAGTGGTTTCAGTGTGAGATTGCACGTGTAAACCGGTTGATCCACTCCCTTTTTTCCTGTGTGGTGTAAAACCCCCTGTTTTACTTCTCACCAGGCACCATATGCGTGCATTGCTGCTCTCCAACCGACCTTGAAAGTGTCCTCGGATTAATTCTCACCTCTGATTGGTTGCTGTAGCAGACCTGCATTGGCTTCCCTCGCTGTGATTGGCTGAGCGCGCTGTCAGTCACGTGATATCCGCCTCCTGCTTGCTTTGGTTGGATCTCTCTGCTCCCCTTTCTCTCGGCGGTGGGTCGGAGCCGCTGTCCCTGCTGCTGGCCTCGCATGTTCCCCTCTAAATTCCTGTTTTGAATTTGATGCCCCTCTTGTACATTTTGATTATTTCACGCCTCTGTTAGGCCACCACTCGGGCGTCTTATACACTGGTGTTTTACCCCCACCCCACCACCCCCCTCTCCTTGTATTCATCGTTTGGAGACTTACACCCGAGCATGGCCGTGGTGAGCGGATCGTCTGGGCCGGTTGCCCGGCTCGAGGGCCGTGAATTCGAATACATGATGAAGAAGCGCTCGGTGACCATCGGCCGGAACTCCTCTCAGGGCTCCGTGGACGTGAGCATGGGGCACTCCAGCTTCATCTCACGGAGGCACCTGGAGATTTTCACCGTCAGCGACGACGGCACCGGCAGCGGGGACTTCTACCTGAGGTGTCTGGGTAAAAACGGGGTGTTTGTAGACGGAGTGTTCCTCAGACGGGGCGCCCCTCCTCTGCAGCTCCCACGAATGTAAGTGAACATGTGGATGCTAGCGATGGTTAGCCGGTGTTCTGCTGAGTTTGGCTACTTGTTTGAAAAGTGCTACCCTGTGGGGTTTCCATTTCCAGTCGTGCAGATCACACAAGGATATCATTATTTTGATGTTTTGAGACATTTATATATTTTGTATTATAAATTAATGTTAGTGTGCTGCAAGAATGAGGCGGAAATGATAAGGTGAGATATCTGTATTGTCATTGTTAGGGTGTAACAGTGATATTTGTATGGAGAAATAGTCTAAAGTAAAGTATTTATAATAAAATAAAATGTGCAATAGGATAAATTATAAAGCTATATAAAAATAGAAAAAATAATGGAGTTTAAACAGTATAAACATCAACCTATATGTTTTGTTATACCATAATTAAAATATGTAGACCCCATCTTAAAGGCTGATATCACTCCCAGAACAGAATCACTGTATATCAATCAGACTTTATTTATAAAGAGCTTTTCATACAATGACATTGTAACCCAAAGTGCTGTCCATGAAAGCAACCTTAAAATAGAATAAATCCCACCCCACAATCCTATGGTTAAGAACACAATATATCAGAATCAGCTTTAGCTTTATTGGCCAGGTATGCTTGAACATACAAGGAATTTGTCTTTGGTACATTGTGCTCAATCTTGTACAAATGCATACAAATATAAATGTAATAATAATAATAATAGCATCAACTATAAACACAAAATAATAACAAATAGGCATGACAAATGTGTACAGGCTACAAAATAATAATATATATGCAGCAATATTAATAAAAACAATAAAAATAAAATAGATAATTACATACAAAAATAAAAAAGAAGTTGCTAAATTAACTGATTTTGGTTGGAACAATGAAATAATGCTTGAAAGAGAAGACTACAACATCATGTGTGTTCATGCAACCTTTGTTTACACTGCATGCTAGCTAGTTTCAATGCATTAGTACATCCTGCATTAGAGAAAGTGTAAACAATTAAAGTATCTCTATGTCAAAAGTCATAAGACACAATGAAGGCAAGCATTATAAGACAATTTAATGTTTTACTGTACTGTAGTGGCTTGTAAGCCCTATGTTTTGGCTCTGCGCATGTGCAGATTTGCGAAAAGCCGCTTTGTTGCCGTTTTCGATAGGTAGCACCTTTCGACGGAACACCGAGCGGCTAAAGTTAATAACATTGGCTTCATGTTGGGCCAGCAGGCTTCAGAGGACCACGTGTGTAGCGTGTTGGCGAGAATCCTGCACCCTGTCGCAAAGACCAGCTTCTTTGTTGACATTTTTTTTGCTAGCAAAAAGGTTGAATTAGCCCCACATTCTATCCTGTGGTTAGCTTAGCGTTTTAGCCGCATGCCACACTGCCTCTATAGTATGCTACACATCTCGACTCAGCGTGTTAGCCCTTAGCTGCGTGGGTGTTTTTGTTGATATTGATTCGTGGTATTTTTTTTTTTCATGAATTAGACACACTGAAGTCAGAAAATGCACAACTACTAACGCGTATTGTTGTGCATGCAGACATGTTAGCTTTAAGCTAGCTCTCTGGAGCTGGTGTGGAGTTGTGAATGGAGCTCCTCTCGACCCCTAAACGTAAACAAACCAGTAGGTCCCCGCCCTGCAGGCTCTCACAGCACAGCCTCAGGGACCTTTGGCCTCCATTCAAACACGCCAATGTTTTTCTCACCACTACTACAATATATAAATATATATACAATATATTAAATCCAAGAATTATGCAAGAATTTCTGCTCAATATTTGTTTGAAAATGGAAAGAGTAGTGTAGCTTCCAGCATGTGTGAGCTTTGTTGAGTGCTTCCACGTGTCTATTGTTTAAAATGAAATGTTGGTAAACAAACACAGGAATCTGCAGTGTGTGTGTAACTGGATAATAAGCTATCTGATTAAGTATAGAAATATATATATTACAGATTAAGATATGATAAATAAATCAGATGTGTTGTGTCAAAATATCAAGGTAAATTAAGCAACCAATTATACTCCCAATTCATCATATTTTAACATTTTCATACATTTTTAATTTATGTAATGTAAAGAAAAAAAATCTGTTTGAATTTTTTAAAATATATAGAAATATAATTATCTATCTAATGAAACAAAAATCACATATTTGCATGTTTTGCATCTTAAATAGATGGATATCTTTATTGTCATTGTATGGTGTAACAATAAAATACAATAGGAGCTGTCCTCCAGATGCCTGAGAAGAAATAAGACTACAGTAGAGTAAAGTATTAACTATAAGAAAATAAGCATATAGCTATGAAAAATACAGAGAGGCAGAGAAGGAAATATTAATATTTGCTACTTCTCTTTTTATGTAGTAGACATTCAATGTAATGGTTTTGGTCTGTTGTTTAAAGTGGTCACATGGAGGAAAAAAAAACTGATTTTTTTTTTAAAGCTGTTTTCATACATAAAAAACAAAAACAGTTCATTTATAGAAGTAATCAACAAATTTCCTTTTCAGAAGAATAAATCTGACATTTCAGAAACAAAAGTAAAACTTCAAAGCAGACAAAAGCTTGTTTACATTTTTACCAACCACTTTAATTAACCAAAAAAAATCTGATATTTGCATTTTTTTGCATCTCAAATATTAATATTTGCTACTTCTCTTTTAATGTACTGGACATGAAATGTAATGATTGTGGTCTGTTGTTTAGAGTGGTCATAGGGGAAATGAGTGATTTGATGTTTTAAGCTGTTTTCATAATAAAAAAGTTAATTTATAGAAGTAACCAATAAATTAGCCTTTCACAAAAATAAATCTGACATTTCAGTTACAAAAGTAACATTTAAAACTAGACTCTTGGGATAGAATCTCTGGCAAAAAAAACATATTTGACTGAAACACTAAAATATCTGCAGTTTTTTCAGATTAGTATTTTTAACATTGAAAAACTTCCAGGCAGTTATTTTATTAACTTTTCTTTTTTTTAAAAAAAGCCAAAATTTACATGGTTTACAGTTTTCACATTTTTGCAAATGAAATGCCTTTGCAGGGTTTCACTTGAAAGATCAACATTTACTGTGGAGCTAATCTGAATAATCAATCTCTGCATTGATTGAGGTCATATAAAAAAATATTGCAAATGAAGTCATATATTTAACAGGAAGAAAAAGTGGTTGTTTCAGCTCCTCAGATGTTCATAAGATTTGCTTCTTTTCTCTCTATATCATGAAGGATGCATGTGCTCAGTTTCCCTACAGCAGACTGTAGTTCAAACTTTGTACTATCAATCAATCAGACTTTATTCATAAAGCGCTTTTCATACAATGACATTGTAACACAAAGTGCTGTACATAAAAACAACTAATAATAGAATAAATTCAAAAAAGAAAGATATAATATAATTAAAATAAAAAGACCCCCCAATCCTATTCCCAACCCAGACTCCAAAACCACCCCACAATCCTAAGGTTAAGAACACAATATATGTAACAATAATAATAACACTGAAAATAAAAATTAATAAATTAAAAATTTATAAAAATTTGCTGAACCAACTGAGGAAATGCTCTCATCTTAAAGAGGAAACACAAGATGTAAAAACCCAACACAGGAAATGAAACTCACCAAAATAAAACATATTTCTAAGAAAATGAAACACAAATATTAAACCATTAAAATAAAATAAGATGCTATACTTAAATTTTAAGGAATAAATAAAATAAAATAAAATATATTTCTAAGATAATAAAGCACTAAAATATTAAACAATTAAAAGGAAATAAGATGCTATAATTAACATTAATACATAAATTAAATTAAATATATTTCTAGGAAATTGAAACACTAAAATATTAAACCTTTAAAATAAAATAAGATGCTATACTCAAAATAAATGAATAAATACAATTAAATAAAATATATTTCTAAGATAATAAAGCACTAAAATATTAAACCTTTAAAATAAAATAGGATGCTACACTTAAAATGAATACATAAATAAAATGGAATATATATTTCTAAGAAAAACGAAACACTAAAATATTAAATCATTAAAAGGAAATAAGATGCTATAATTAAAATTAATACATAAATTAAATTAAATATATTTCTAGGAAATTGAAACACTAAAATATTAAACCTTTAAAATAAAATAAGATGCTATACTTAACATTAATACATAAATTAAATTAAATATATTTCTAAGAAAATGAAACACAAATATTAAACCTTTAAAATAAAATAAGATGCTATACTTAAATTTTAATGAATAAATTAAATGAAATAAAATATATTTCTAAGAAAATGAAACACAAATATTAAACCATTAAAAGGAAATAAGATGCCGTACTCAAAATAAATAAATAAATAAAATTGAATATATTGCTAAGAAAATAAAACACTAAAATATTAAACCTTTAAAATAAAATAAGATGCTATACTTAAAATAAATGAATAAATAAAATATATTTCTAGGAAATTGAAACACTAAAATATTAAACCATTAAAAGGAAATAAGATGCTATACTTAAAATTAATACATAAATAAAATATATTTCTAAAATAAAAAAAGATGCTGTACTTAAAATAAATAAATAATACATTTAAATAAAATTAAATCAACAAAAAGTGACTCAAATTTGAACTAGATAATAAATAATTGTATAAATAAATACAGTATGGTGAAATAAAACTCAGTTACTATGTTCTGAAATGTCTAAAAATGAATCAGTTTAGTGAAGTTATTGTCACATAAATCTACAATGAAAATACATGAAAATAAAAACAACAACAACAACAAAAGCATATGGGGATTGAATCTCTGTTTGCATTTTGACCACCTAGTTTGATTTGTGATTTAAGCCCATCAGAAAGTCTCTGCAGTTTTCTCACTCAAGTCATTTGTAGCAAAGACAAACGTATCAGTCTGCCTCTGCCAACTCAGGCCACACTCCCAGCTCTGCTTTCTGCTATTGTGCAATCCCTCACTTCGAAAGTGCACAAGGAAAAACATGTTTTGACTTGATGCAAGTTCTGCACCACTAACTTTTCCTCTTGCACATGGATATTTTCTGCAGCTTGTTTTTCTAACATGTATCTGCCACATTACTCACAACCGCTGCGTGTGATTCCACCGGAGCAAGGGCAGGAGCGGTTTCAGGTTCATTTATCGATCGGGTCAGCAGCCCATAAAGAGCTTTTTAATCAGCAGAGGTCTTTACCACATGCACGTCCATAAGTAAGACACCACACACATGCTTCACTGTAATCCGCACGCGCCATAGAGGACTCTTAAACGAGCCAAAGATTGACAGCATGAGGGAACTCGCAGGGCTGCGGCCTAGGGGATGGCTCGCTTGTATTCCAGGGATTCCTCTTTGGTGATGTAAACAGACCCAGCAGAAAGGAGCAGCTTTCCCTCCCCCCTCTCCCTCTCCCTCTCCCTCTCCCACACCCTGCAAATTCTCTCCAACTTCTCTTCCTGTCTTGCCATCCTCTTTTGTTTACGTTCTGTTTCTCACAGGGCGGGCGGGGGTGATGATCAAGTGAGAGTTCTCTCAGTTGAATGAGCTTTGTTTGTTGCCATGCTTGCAGTGAAGCAACAACTGTTTTGTGTTTTGTAGAGTTCAGGCCTTATTGTTTGTACAGGAGGGAGAAAAAAAGGGGGGTTTATAAAGAGGCTTTGAGTAGGGTAATTAAGCTATTATAACCTAAATGCAACTCTAAAACATGAAGTCAAGTGGGCTTTTGTGTGATAGTGGGGTGAACATTAACAAAGGTGTCCTCATTTTTTCATAAATCTTCTAAACTTCAGTAGATTTTGAAAAGACAGGACCACATTTGAGGATTTTTAAACACATTTATCTCAAACTTTAAAAAAAGAAAACCTTACTTCACCTAAAACCTTTTTCCTCATTTCATCATACTTTCTCAAGTAGCCTCCAATCTGCTCATCTTTTTGCATTTTACATGTTATTTAAAACAAGTATAGACTGACCATGTAATAATTCAACATCCAGGAAGTAATTACCCATGAGCATAATAACAATGATAAAAGAAGGGGGAATTATTACAGCTTACATTTACTTAGGATGGTGTAAAAAAAAAAAAAAGTAGTTTTATTTTAATTAGAAGATATTGATTCGGGGCGCTGGTGGCCTAGCGGTCTAAGCGCCCCATGTACAGAGGCTACAGTCCTCGTCGCAGGGGTCGCCGGTTCAATTCCCTGCCGGTCGACCATCTCCTGCATGTCTTCCCCCGCTCTCTACTCCCCACACTTCCTGTCTCTCTTCAGCTGTCCTAACAAAATAAAGGCAAGAAGTCCAAAAACATGTAACTTTAAAAAAAACAAGACATTGATTCGGGGCGCTGGTGGCCTAGCGGTCTAAGCGCCCCATGTACAGAGGCTACAGTCCTCGTCGCAGGGGTCGCCTGTTCAATTCCCAGCCGGTGGACCATCTCCTGCATGTCTTCCCCCACTCTCTACTCCCCACACTTCCTGTCTCTCTTCAGCTGTCCTAACAAAATAAAGGCAAAAAGTCCAAAAACATGTAACTTTAAAAAAGAAGAAGATATTGATTTGGGGCGCTGGTGGCCTTGTGGTCTAAGCGCCCCATGTACAGAGCCTACAGTCCTCGTCCCAGGGGTTGCCTGTTCGATTCCCTGTTGGCTAGGAGGCTCAAAGCCCGCCTCTTTACATCACAGTAGCTTGATAGAAGTTTTGTTGCGTCCAGTATTTCCAATATGGCTGCCGCCGAAGGTTGGCCTCAAAACAGCGCTTCAGAAACAGATGGGTGACGTCACGGATACTACGTCCATATTCATACAGTCTATGGTCGGACTTAAAATTTGCCCTCAACAAAGAAAATGAAGTGAAAACTTTGCATCTGAACTGTCAATTTAATATATCTTACTCTGATCTAATTAGAATATTTTGTTAAAGGTGACATATCATGCAAAATGGACTTTTTAATGGTTCTCTACCTGAAATATGTGTCCCTGTCTACAAACCCCCTGAAAATGAAAAGAATCCATTCTGCCCCTGTTCTGATTTCTCCACCTTTCTGTAAATGTGTGTGAAACCAGCCGTTTCAGTTTTCAGTGTTTTTCATACGTCACAACGCCATCCGGTCTGTAACAGGAAGTCAGAGCTCGGAGCTTGTTCAGCCCATAGACTGTATAAAATACAACTCAACCCCTCCTCTGTTTTTCATTCCCTGCACACGTGTGCTAACAAGGAGCTTAGGAGGGAGGCATGCTAGTTGTAGGCTGTCTTAAGAAACACAGAGGTCGGTTTTACTCCCCACGTCTGCAGATTTGAAGATCTAGTGGATGATTTTTATTTTTTTTCATGGAAAAGTGCTAGCGCTAGTTAGCATAGCTACATAGCTACATGTTCGTAGCTGTGTACCAAGACACACGTCGGCATACTGACAAATAAAACAACAAGAAACACTAAATCTGTGACCAATGGTTCAGAAAGGTCCTGCTGCAGGCGCCTCTCTGTCAGGATCAGATCCTGGATCAGATTCAGAGGGTTGAAGTAACGCGGGTCTGTGAGCAGCCAACATGTAAACATTAGATCAACGCGCTGCAGAGCCGAGGCCACATCCACTTCCTGAGGGGGCGTGGTCAGAGAGCTCATTCTCATTTAAAGGCACAGACACAGAAAACAGCCTGTTCTGAGCAGGGCTGAAAAAGAGGGTTTACAGGCAGACCAGAATCTGATTTCAAAGTGTTTTTATGAGCATAAACTTCGAAGACATGTTTTGGGGACCTCTTAGACCAATATATATTGATGAAAAAGAGCATAATATGTCACCTTTAATTTCTGATGCTTTTGAAATATCTTTTAAAAGGCTATTGTGTCTCTGAAGTCAGCAGTAATGACTTCCACTTCTACATGAAAGAATAAGGTAATGAAGGAGGAAGTAGAGTCAAATTTTTCCTGCAGTGTGAAACCGCAGTGACAGGTCGTGAACTTTTTTTTTCATCACCGCCTGCATCCAGTAAACACTCCACCCTTCCTCTCCATAATCAGCTCCAGTGTCTGATGCTGCCGGGCTCGTCTGTGTTGCAGGTCGTAGTTTTATGCACACATACAGCGGCGCTCGCTGACAGCACGGTGACACACAGGAAGGACTTCAAAGACCAGGACTGCTTCAGATATTTCATCATTTATGGATATATTTAGATATCACGTCCCCACTCTGTCAGTCCCACACACACACTCTTTTTCTTCTCTGGTGTTATTTTAAGATCTTTATCGCTCAGACACATCCAGAAAGAAAAAGTCTGTCCCCTTCCTGTGAGGGCGCTCAAAAGATCCACGTGCGGAGTGAAACCGTCTCCCCCTCCCCTCGGCGGTTCACCTCCCGGAAGTGTTTCTGTCTCCTCCTGCGAGCGCCAGAGCTAATCTGAAATGTAGGTGTCGGGGAAGCGGTTCTGCTCCTGGCGCTCTTTAACTCGATGAAACGTGTCAGACTGTCTGATCCTGACCCGGGGATTTAGAGGAGGTCGCTCTTTTTCAGAGTTATCAGTCTGAGACTTTCCAATCATGTCATCATCATCGGGCTGGAATGAAAACAGAACCAGGGCTGAGTTTGTTTTTACTAAATCAAAAGTAGTTCATTTATTAAAAGGGATCTGCCCTGCAGCTCCATGTTGGCATCGACCTCACATTCCTGAGTGTGTTGGCTGCTGTAGTCCTGCTTCATTAGATCTAAGAGGTATTCATAACACCTTTTCAGATTATCAGTATTTAAATGTCAGGTTCATTCAAACACAAACACAGTCATCCTACTTCATGATGCAGAAGTCATGTGCTTGGTTCCTTCTTGGTGTCTTCACTAAGTATTGAGCTGTTATCTGACAGCTACACGTATATCAATACTAGTATAAGTTGTTGATGGTTAAGACATGTTCCAGGGATGTGACTGAGGATGCTAACAGGATATTTCCCCCCTTTAGTCGACTCTGCTTCACAGATTGTAGTGGCAACTTTAAGAAAAAAAACCTTCTTGGCCATTTCTGCAGTATGTGCCTGGGTCTCGCCCAAAACTACATTGCTGGAATGCTAACAGATTACGAGCCATCTCCTGGCCTTAGACCCTCAGGTGGGGCAGTTTTGGTCTCTCCAAAGTCAAAGGCTCAAATGCAAAGTGGATCAAGCTTTCTCCATGAGAGACCCATGACTTTGGAACGACCTCCCTTAGGAGACAAGGCACGCAGAGTCAGTGACCTCTCTACTCAACTTTATTTATAAAGTAACAAATTAATGGACGTGGTATCCGTGACGTCACCCATCTGTTCCTGAGAGCTGTTTTGAAGCCAATCGACGGCGGCAGCCATATTGGAAATGCAGAACTCAACCAGGCAGAGTGTGACTTAAAGGGGCGGAGTTTGAGCCTCCTAGCTAATAGCTAATAAGTCATGTCCTTATTTGGGCGAAAACTCGAAATCTTAATATCTTCTGAATTGCACGTTAGAAACAAATTCACCCCAAGTACAGTGTGTGAGGATGGAGAGATTAGCTACGTAGGGTCAAGTTGTTTTTGAACCAGGCTGTAAACATGTTTATTAATGCTGCAAAGATCGTCTTTTTCCCATTCATGTCTATGTGGTTTCCTGTGTTTCTGCAGCCAACCTCAAGAGGATTCTTAATGTATTGCAGTTTATAACACTTCCACATGGGCTTCATAGTTTGAAACCCGAGGTTGCCGCTTGGTCTCGCCCCAAACTACATTGCTGGAATGCTAACAGATTACGAGCCATCTCCTGGCCTTAGACCCTCAGGTGGGGCAGTTTTGGTCTCTCCAAAGTCAAAGGCTCAAATGCAAAGGGGATCGAGCTTTCTCCATGAGAGACCCTTGACTTTGGAACGACCTCCCTGAGGAGATAAGGCACGCAGAGTCAGTGACATCTTTAAAATCTCTTCTTAAAACCATAGACTGTATAAAATATGGACGTAGTATCCGTGATGTCACCCATCTGTTCCTGAGAGCTGTTTGGAAGCCAATCGACGGCGGCAGCCATATTGGAAATGTGGAACTCAACCAGGCAGAGTGTGACGTAAAGGGGCGGAGTTTGAGCCTCCTAGCCAATAGCTATGTGTTCCCAACTGGGAGTCACTCCATTCATGAGCGAAAACTCGTAATCTTAATATCTTCTGAATTGCACGTTAGAAACAAATTCACCCCAAGTACAGTGTGTGAGGATAGAGAGATTAGCTACGTAGTGCCAAGCCTTTTTTTGAACCATGCCTTAAACATGTTCATTAATGCTGCAAAGATAGTCTTTTTCCCATTCATGTCTCTGTGGTTTCCTGTGTTTCTGAAGCCAGCCTCTAGAGGATTCTCAATGTATTGCAGTTTATAACACTTCCACATGGGCGTCATAGTTTGAGACCGGAGGTTGCCGCTTGGTCTCGCCCCAAACTACATTGCTGGAATGCTAACAGATTACGAGCCATCTCCTGGCCTTAGACCCTCAGGTGGGGCAGTTTTGGTCTCTCCAAAGTCAAAGGCTCAAATGCAAAGTGGATCGAGCTTTCTCCATGAGAGACCCTTGTCTTTGGAACGACCTCCCTGAGGTCAGTGACCTCTCAACTCAACTCAACTCAACTTTATTTATAAAGCACTTTGGGAACAACAGCAGCTGCAACACAAAGTGCTGTACAGAAACATAATGGATAAAAACAAACAATAAAATCATAAAATCAATAAGAAGAATAAGATAAAATAAAGTTAAACAATAGAAAATAAAAAATAAAAATAAAAAGGCACTAAAACAAGAGCAGGGTCTCATGCTGAGTCGAAAGCCAGGGAATAAAAATGTGTTTTAAGACGAGTTTTAAAAGTGGACAGTGAGGTGGGCTGGTCTGACGGCTAAAGGAAGATCATTCCACAGTTTAGGAGCTCTTTTAAATCTCTTCTTAAAACCCTTTTTTACAGACATGCTTTTATGTGACTTCATCCTTCTACCTGTTTGTACTTCTATTTTATTATTACTTTTTAGTTTTAATCCAACTAATTAATTATTTAAAATATGATTTTCTATTTGTTTCATTTTTTTTAATATTCCTAATTTATCATTTCCACTTTTTCTAATTTTTCCAATGTGATCATCTTATTTGTCCTCATTCTGAAAACCTCTTTTATTGTCCTTTTTAAATGCTTTTATTTACTTATCCATTTTTATTTATTTATTGTATTTATTTATCTTTGAAAATCCTCTTAAACAATGCTTTATTGGTCTATTGTCACACCACTTCATTCTCTTTAATTGCTGTGTATTCTTCTTTTGTATCCTTGCATTGTATTCTGTTTTGCATTATTAAAATTTCTCCTCCCTCTCTCTCAAAAGGTTTACTCAATATTGGAACCATACTTTGTTTTTAAAGGAGCTATATAAATAAAGTTATTATTATTCTCTAAAACAGGTTTACTCAAAAATGAAAGGGAGGGTGTACAAAATTAAACAAACTGAGAATTTATTAAATAATATCAACAAATTAAAATCACTTCTCTAATCACTATAAACTTATATTTCCTGAAAAGCGACAAACTAATATGTAGCTCTTTGTCCTGCTCAGATTAAAGCACACACTGCACCGCACATGCTCAGTTGCTCCCATTTAGCAGCACCAGTTACATGACAATTAAAGGCACATACACTCAAAGTACTCTATGGCTCTAACACTGATCATCAACCTTCTCACGTTATTGCACATGATATGAAATCACCCCCAGAATATCACACAAACCAAATCATGAATCAGCACCAGTTCCTACACAGGCATGTTTTTTTAATTCCTCACAAACCTGTTTTAATATTTCCTGCTCTGCTTGATTTAGGCCGATCCTCCACTGAGACCCCCGTCTCCTCCAAACACAGCCACACCAGAGCAGCTCCAGCCTCTGCTTCAGTCGTCTGCAGCATGTAACACAGAATTATCAGATAAATCCCCCAGTTGTTTTTTTTTTCCTGCTGGTGTTTGGAGGAGGATTGTGCATCAGTATTCAAATTTAATTAACTTACATGTTCCCTCTCCGGGGTATTTACAGAGAATCAGCAAATCCTCAAAAGCCGAGGTTCTCAAAAGTCCTCACTGATTTGATTCACACCTTTTTTTTTTAAAATCCTCTGTTTGTTGTTCTTGTTTTTTTTTTTGGCAGGTGCACATTCAGGTTCCCGAGCACAAATATCAAGATCACGTTCACGGCCCTGTCCAGCGGGAAGAAGGCGAAGCGTGAAGCTCCAGAGTCCCCAGTGAAACCAGTCCAGCCACAGATCTCCCCGCTGACCATCAACATTCCAGACAACATCGCTCACCTCATGAGCCCGCTGCCATCGCCCACTGGCACCATCAGGTACGCAGCACCGCAGAGAACTCTCTGTTCCCTCTCTGTTCCCTCTCCATGAAACTCAACCACAAGACGCATATTTAGCGGCGTGTGTTGTTCAAACTTACAGATTCATCCATAGAAGTGATCAGATCAAAGTTTTAGGTCAAGTATGATCCCAGTATCTTCACCTTCTTTCACATACACTATATTACCAAAAGTATTCGCTCACCTGCCTTGACTCACATATGAACTTAAGTGCCATCCCATTCCCAACCCATAGGGTTCAATATGATGTCGGTCCACCTTTTGCAGCTATTACAGCTTCAACTCTTCTGGGAAGGCTGTCCACAAGGTTGAGGAGTGTGTTTATAGGAATTTTTGACCATTCTTCCAAAAGCGCATTGGTGAGGTCACACACTGATGTTGGTCGAGAAGGCCTGGCTCTCAGTCTCCGCTCTAATTCATCCCAAAGGTGTTCTATCTGGTTCAGGTCAGGACTCTGTGCAGGCCAGTCAAGTTCATCCACACCAGACTCTGTCATCCATGTCTTTATGGACCTTGCTGTGTGCACTGGTGCACAGTCATGTTGGAAGAGGAAGGGGCCCGCTCCAAACTGTTCCCACAAGGTTGGGAGCATGGTTTGGTATCCTGAGGCATTCAAAGTTCCTTTCACTGGAACTAAGGGGCCAAGCCCAGCTCCTGAAAAACAACCCCACACCATAATTCCTCCTCCACCAAATTTCACACTTGGCACAATGCAGTCCGAAATGTACCGTTCTCCTGGCAACCTCCAAACCCAGACTCGTCCATCAGATTGCCAGATGGAAAAGCGTGATTCATCACTCCAGAGAACACGTCTCCACTGCTCTATGGTCCAGTGGCGGCGTGCTTTACACCACTGCAGCCGATGCTTTGCATTGCACTTGGTGATGTATGGCTTGGATGCAGCTGCTCGGCCATGGAAACCCATTCCATGAAGCTCTCTGCGTACTGTACTTGGGCTAATCTGAAGGCCACATGAAGTTTGGAGCTCTGTAGCAACTGACTGTGCAGAAAGTCGGCGACCTCTTTGCACTATGCGCCTCAGCATCCGCTGACCCCTCTCCGTAAGTTTACATGGCCTACCACTTCGTGGCTGAGTTGCTGTTGTTCCCAAACTCTTCCATTTTCTTATAATAAAGCTGACAGTTGACTGTGGAATATTTAGGAGCGAGGAAATTTCACGACTGGATTTGTTGCACAGGTGGCATCCTATGACAGCTCCACGCTGGAATTCACTGAGCTCCTGAGAGCGACCCATTCTTTCACACATGTTTGTAAAAACAGTCTGCATGCCTAGGTGCTTGATTTTATACACCTGTGACCAGGCCAAGTGATTAGGACACCTGATTCTGATCATTTGGATGGGTGAGCGAATACTTTTGGTAATATAGTGTATGTTTGAGTTTAAAAGACTACTATGTCTAAAACGTTGTGCAGTTGCCCTAGTAGATTGCTTCACACTGCAGCAGAGGAACCGACTTAAGTGGCTGCAAGATAATCCCTGCAGGGATCAAAGAGCACAATCAAAGTCCATCCACTCAAAGTTCTTGTTTTAGGCTCAGGTTGATATCTAGATGTAAGACAACATCACATAAAGGATCTCTGTCAGCGGTAGATTATACCTTGGATGTCATAAACAGCCGCTGTATCGCTTGCTCAAAGCTGCCAGACCACATTTATAAAAATAGTAATTTTGCATCCAAGAGCATGGGAGCTCCTTCTGCTACCTCAGCTTTGATAGGTTTGTTTGTTTGTTTGTGTTGCACAGTTATGTGTTGGATTCGTACCGACCCTTTAGAACACCAAAGTCGCACAATTATACAAACAAACAAAGCGATTGAGTCAGCAGTGGCGCGACAACTCCGGTGTGATTAAAGGTAAAATGACTGTTTCTGTCAATGGAGTCTGGTTGGATGTATCAGCTGATTCTAGTTATAAAAGTCCATCTTACTTATTTTATACAGGTGTCTTGTAATGTTGTCAGACACTAAAGGTGCATTTCCACCAAGAGTTCTGGGGTCTTTTAGCCCCCAGAACTACTTTCCTTGGCACTAAAAGGTTCCTGTGCCCCCATTGTTGTCTGCATTTCAACCGCAGGCTGAAGTCCCGGGTAGATTGTGCAAATCAGGCCAGTGACGTATGGAGGGGAAAAAAGTAAATGCACTACACCACCAGACCAGTAGAGGGCAGTAAAACAAAGACGAATGCAATTAATCACAGATGACACCATAGAAGAAGACGGACAGGCAGGTATCATTATGAGCAACACAACAGTTAGCCTGTTAGCATGAAGAGACTCAGCTGGCGCTGTTTTAGATGGTGCTATATTTCATCACAGATGGATTCACTGAATCAACACGTGAGAGGAGATAAGCGCGAGTAGCAAAGACGTTTCAACACGGCTTTAAAATCCTTTGAACTCAAAAAGCCGTGGTGTTTTGGTTTAAACAGCGACCCTGTTAACTGGAGACTCTCAGCCGGATGCATCCCTCATAAACGTCTTTAGACGATCATTAAATATCTGATGAGGATATTTAATCTTAAAACTCCCTCTGTGTTTCAACAGCTGTGTAAACTCCACAAACACTGACACGTTCAGCTGAAGGTGTTCCAGTTGACAGGGTCACTTTTAAAACTGGAACACCGGGAGAGACGCATTCACGGTGGGCTGAGAGAAGACTACTGTTACAAGCTGCTAAATCAAGAGAATCACAGCTTCTTCTTTTGAAAAGTATACACACATCACAGATGACACCACAGAAGAAGACGGACAGGCAGGCATCACAACAGTTAGCCTGTTAGCATGAAGAGACTCAGCTGGCTCTGTTTTAGATGGTGCTATATTTCACCACAGATTAATTCACTGAATCAACACGTGAGAGGAGATAAGCGCGAGTAGCAAAGACGTTTCAACACGGCTTTAAAATCCTTTTGAACTCAAAACGCCGTGGCAGAGATCGGCCGGTGTTTTGGTTTAAACAGTGACCCTGTTAACTGGAGACTCTCAGCCGGATGCATCCCTCATAAACGTCTTTAGACGATCATTAAATATCTGATGAGGATATTGAATCTTAAAACTCCCTCTGTGTTTCAACAGCTGTGTAAACTCCACAAACACTGACACGTTCAGCTGAAGGTCTCCAGTTTACAGGGTCACTTTTAAAACTGTAACACCGGGAGGAGAAACGGTGGGCTGAGAAAAGACTACTGTTACAAGCTGCTAAATCAAGAGAATCACAGCTTCTTCTTTTGAAAAGTACACACACATACAAAAAAGATAGAACAAATAAAAACTAATGAAAGAAAGAGAAATCAAGTGAATCACAGATGTGTGTGATGTTATTGTGGACGGAGGGAGGAATAAAAACACTGCAGGTTAATCTACCAATCAGACACGTTCAGCATTGCAGGCCCCGCCTCCCCAAAAGTCCTGGGACCTTTGAAAAGTACTAGGGGCTTTTCAGGGGGGAGATTATCTACCCCTGAACTAAATTTAGACCCTAGTTCATCCGGTCGAAACGCACATAGTTCAGGGGTAAAGTTCCAGTGGAACTAGAACTGCCTTTAAGAACAGCAGATGAGCCTGTCTGGTACAAAACCAGGAACTTTTCGTGGCTGATGTGGGGAGTTAAGGGTTGTTATGGGTCTTATTTTCTGCTCTGTCTTAATAGTAGATTCTCAGATACCAGCTACAATGTCCTGTTGGCTCAGCCCTCCGTAGAAAAAAAAGTCAGCCCCCCTTCCCAGCCCGAGATGACCTTCAGCTGTCACCCGACCTTGTCATGGCCCCTGTGTGGTGATCAGCTTAGGCTTATTCAGAGAGTGCAGGGCTCAGTGAGGGACTCCCTCCATCTCAGACACTCCGATCCTCTCAACCTCTGATCTCAGACAGATGGCTCCAGACCAACAACCTCTGTCCTACATGTTGAGGTCATTTGATGAACCGTGTTTTAGTGTGGGCAAATAAACGAGGGGAAATAATGACAGCAGGTGAAGCAGGTGTGTGAATCATGATCTGCTGCCTCTTTATTTACTCTACAAACATCTCCAGAGTGCTGAAAACAGACATTTGATATAGAAATAATCCTTTACATTCAGCCTCCCCATACCTTGCTCGTTCACTCCTTTTTAGATGGATGATTAAAGTTAATTAAGGTCTGAACGTGTGGATGCTTGAAGCCTGAATTTAGCTCCTAAAGATTGCAGTATATCCAGGGAGGGAGAGATATTAGCATAGATGTAGGCCAGAAGTGAGGCATTGCAGCACCGACTGCAGATGAACCAAGCCTGAGACAGAACTGTGCAACTTCTGGAAACACCAAGCTGGGTACAGTTTCATAGATATTACCCCAACTTCTGTCGTATCAGAGGGCGCCAGTGTTTTCAACCACAAGCTGCCACAAGAAAGCGCGAGAGCAGCGGTGGTTGCATGGCACTGAGAGGAAGTGAAGAGAGCGAGTACCACTGAAAACAAAGCAGTGGAACAGGAAAAAATACTTTATTATCTGATTGTTTTAGTGTTTAGTGAGTGTTGCCACTCTCAAACAATCAAAGCAGATACGCTCATACAGCTGCACAGGAGCGGTGTGTGTCTCTGCTCCGCTGTCTGTCACACCAACAGGTCTCATGGAGCCAAAACACGACACAAACTATTACTATCACAGGTCTACAAACACCAGTTCTTTCAAGTCTGTAGAGTTTCATAAAGACGGGGTGCAGAGGAGGGACCAGCAGAGATCCAGGAAGCCTTGTCTCCTGTCTTTTCTCTGTATACGCTCACGGCCAAATTCCACCAGATCTCTGATCCGTCACGGCACCAGATCTGATAGGTTTCTATTCTATTCTACTCAATGTGTTAACTTCCACTGGATCCTCTCTGTTGCATTCCGGCTGCGTCTCAATCCAGCAGGTCTTAGCACAACAGATCAGAGTAGAAAGACTTCTATTGTTGCTGAATGCCAGAGCACGACGCATCAATCTCCACAGAGCAGATGGAGCGGGACAGGAAGTCAGGAGGCAAAACCAAATGACAACATCCTGTTAATTTTCAGAATAAAACACTCTGTGTTATCACCTGATTGTATTTCACTTAACTACAACAACAAACCAAAGTCATGATGAGTGGAGCCAGGCCTGGAGTCAACAGGTCAGAGGTTTTCAGAGGACCAGAAAGACAACATGGATGAGGAGAGGAGGAGGAGGAGGAGAATCCTTGATTCAGTGATTGCTGCAGGAAAACCTCGGTCACATGACTCCATCTGTCCGGCGGTCCTGCTCCGTGCTGCATTCTGCAAACACAACCGGTGGGATCAGAGATGGACTGGACCCAGACCTGGTGGAAGTCCACTGTCAAAATGCACATTTCTAAGTCAATTGTTCTACTGTTGGAATAATGGGAAGAATTCTCTTTTCCCAAATCAACAACTCTTGATGTAGTTAAATAATCTGTCACACTGAGTTCCTCCAGCAGCTGACTGTCTTGTCGTCTCTCCCTTGCAGCGCTGCTAACTCATGCCCCTCCAGCCCGCGGGGTGCCGGCTCCTCAGGCTACAGGATGGGCGGTCGTATGGTCAGCTCTGCAGAGCTGCAGCTCATGAACGACAACTCTCAGCCCGAGAACGACAAAGACGCCTCTGGAGGGGACAGTCCTAAGGTGAGAGGAGACCTGGAGGACAGACTGTCTGCAATGGTGTCTCTTTGTCCTTTTGATACACACATTAAAACACGCAGGGCACCGTGCTGTCAGAGGAGGAGGAAACTTAAAAGAGTTTGTCATGTGTCTTTATATATTAATAACTCATTCTTGCACACAGTGTGTTATTTTTAGACGACTTGTGCAACAAAATCTATCGTGAAAGAGTCCTCTGCTTGAAAACTTTGAGTCTCCAGAGATATCTGAACATTTTATGAAACATCCAGCGTGACATGAAGTCAGTCGTGTTGTGTTAGAAGACTCCAATGCAAAGAAGAACAAGGATGTGTTTGCAGCATAGAGCATGCTTGTTTTTACCAACTCGGCCAGTCTGTGATTCATCTTACTGGGTCAAAGGAAGTGATCAGTAGGTTGCACCCGTCTGTGTTACAGCCTTTGTTTGCTCATTTTAGATCGCCACTGAAATGTGATGGCAAAAAAAGAATGTGCAACTTTTATTTTGAAAGTTTAGCTTTTTTTTTTTTTTTTTTCATGATTTACAATTGTATTGCTTTTTTCATCTTTTTGCAACATTCATAAATTTACAGAATTTTTTTAAATGCACAAAGCAGAAAACACAGGAGAGAATGAAAAATTCTTAAACAAACAAATAAACAATTGCAACAAAAAATTATAATGAACAAATACAAAAATAGATAAAAAAAAAAAAAAAAAAAAAAATAGAATTAAACTGAATTAAATAAATAGATACATAAATAAATAAATTAAAATAACATAACATAAAATAAAATAAAATAAAACAAAATAAAATACAATAAAATAAAACAAAATAAGATGAGATAAAATAAAACAAAATAAAACAAAATAAAATAAAACAAAATAAGATAAAATAAAATAAAACAAAATAAAATAAGATAAAATAAAACAAAATAAAATAAAACAAAATAAGATAAATTAAAACAAACTAAAATAAAACAAAATAAGATAAAATAAAACAAAATATAACAAAATAAAATAAGATAAATTAAAACAAACTAAAATAAAACAAAATAAGATAAAATAAAACAAAATAAAACAAAATAAGATAAATTAAAACAAAATAAAACAAAATAAAATACTATAAAATAAAACAAAATAAGATAAAATAAAACAAAATAAAATAAAAAAAACTCTTGGTAACTCTTCCACTTTTAAAAGATAATCATTCCTGCTGTTAGTCCAGGGGTTCCCAAACTATTTGGACCGTGACCCCCAAAATATAGGTGCAAAAGATTTGTGATCCCCACTGTCCCTCAAAGTGATTTAAATATACCTTTAAACTTAATTTATCTGGTCTGCAGAAAGTTTGTAACTTTTTTTTTTGATTAGGTTTATTTTGGTCTGCATCAACAACAAACACGTCCTTCCACAACATAGAAGCCATGTGAAAATTACAAATAAATGCAAAAACCAAAACAATCATGGATCAAGAAAATATATATAGAGTCCAGCATATACATACACACACATATCTATCTGCACATGCATACATACACAAGTACATTCATGCATACACATCCACATATATTTTAGCCAATCACATGCTGCTGACCAAAACAGGTGTAGGCTGGAGGCAAGGCTTATCCTGCCTACCCTTTAACATAACTTATACCTTATAGGCAACATTGTGCAAGTAATTGTTATTTTATAACAAAGCAAACATTTCATTCAGAAATAAAAAATATTTCAATCTCAACATTTTTACTTTTCTTTTTTTAACAATTCCTCTTTATTATTCCTTACATACCAAAAAATGTTTATTATATCATCCTCAACAGTTACTTCCTCATTTGTATTATTTTTTAAATTTTTTGCCTCATCAAATATATCCAAATAATTCTACCAATGAATGTGAAGAGATTGTATAAAATTAAAATAATTTCAAGTGCTGATAAATCATAAAATGTCTCTTGAGTAGCAAAGTCTAAAAATGTATGCAAATGACTCTTGTGGATATTTCTAGTTATTTAGATTTTTTTAGACTAAAAGCAAAACAAATAAATGCTCTAAACAATAATTGTGTTTCTAACTTCAGGAGAAACTTACATTTATTTATGGCTGTTTCCTGTGCTGATGTTGTTAATTAAGGGTTAACTAACCCTAACTCTAACCTTAACCCTAGGAGTCATCTAACAACAAAGAAAGGCAGAAAACTAATGAAAATCATGTATTTGCAAGGTTTTGTTTTAAATTTGAATTACTTTTTTAAAAATACTTTTACAGCAATAAACAACATTTTAGTTTACTTAAAATACAAAACAAAAATCCATCTTGCAACCTCCAGTTATCAATCAATCAATCAAGCTTTATTTATATAGCACCTTTCATACAAATAAAATGCAACCCAAAGTGCTTTACAGCGATTCAAAACAAGAAAGAAGCAGAAATGAAACAATGGCAAGACATATTAGTGGAAGATAATGATAATAATAAAACTAATAAAAATACAAATTAAAAATAAGAACAACATAAAAATAAAATAAAATAGAGACCAATGCACACCAAAATAAAATATGTGTAATTAAAATAAGTTAAAGCATCAAAATTAAGAAATAAAAAATAGTTAAAATAAATAGATTTAAAAGGTAAGGATAAGAGTTGAAAAATAAAACTAAGGCTGAAAAATATCAATAAAACTGAGTAGATAAATAAAATTAAATAAATTAATGAATGAATAAATACATAAAAATAGAATAAGATAACAGTTCAAATTACTAAAATAATAAAGCAACATTTAAATCAATATTATAGTAAAAGGTAGGTAATAAAATTGTTAAACCCTACATAAAAGCCAGACTGAATAAATACGTTTTTAGTTTACGTTTAAAAGTCTCAATATCTCCATCAGCTCCTCTCAGATCCTCCGGCAGGCTGTTCCATAGTTTGGGAGTGTCGTGACTGAAAGCAGCGTCACCAAATGTTTTAGTTCTGCTCTTAGGAACAGCTAAAAGAGAGGAGCCGGAGGATCTGAGAGACCTACCTGGTTTATATACTAAAAGCATCTCTGAGATGTAGTCTGGTGCAAGGCCATGCAGCGCCTTAAAAACTAGTAAAATAATTTTAAAAATCAATACGAAAAGCAACAGGCAGCCAATGTAAAGATTTTAAAATAGGCGTAATGTGTGCTCTCCTTCTGGTCCTCGTTAAAACTCTAGCTGCTGCATTTTGTATTAACTGCAGTTTGTTAATTGTGTTCTTTGGAAGACCAGAGAGGAGAGCATTGCAGTAGTCCAGCCTGCTGGTTATAAAAGCGTGCATTAGTCTCTCTTTGTTGCTCAGAGAGAGAAAAGAGAAACGGCCTCACTCTAGAAATGTTCTTTAAATGATAAAAGGCTGTTTTGGTGATAAAACAAACATGTGGTTTAAAATTAAAATCAGAATCAAATGAAACACCAGTTGCACAGTTAGTGCATGGCGACCCCCACTTTGGGAACCCCTGTGTTAGTCTGTCTATAGAAAAGTTAGGAGGTGCCCTACTTAGTTCAAGGAACCACTCCCCATATAAGGGGGCTTCTGTCTTCTCCATGTTCTCAGTAGAGTCTGTCTGCCCACCATTATGACTGTTTAAATCAATTCTGCAAATCTGCAGCCTCTCACTATAGATGGGTCACCCATTCCATAAAGCCCAGGACACAATCCAAAATTGTCTCTTGTAATCTCCTTCATGCATTTGTGAATTTGTCTCTTTAAGCATGCTGTCCCAGTTTCTAAAGTTGTATTTTACCCAAAAGTCCTGTTCCTTTTTTTTTGCTTTGATGACATGAAGAGCGTTCTCTCATTCATGAATCTGCATGTCTGCTCTCCACAGGATGACTCCAAACCTCCGTACTCCTATGCACAGCTGATTGTCCAGGCTATAACGTTAGCCACAGACAAGCAGCTCACACTAAACGGAATCTACAATCACATCACAAAGAACTATCCCTATTACAGGACTGCAGACAAGGGCTGGCAGGTGAGGACGCTGTAATGATAACACAGGTACCGTCACTCTCTGTGTCCCTTTTTAAAACATGCCAAAACTCTGAATTCTTCCCCCTCTCTCTGTCCCAGAACTCGATCCGTCACAACCTGTCTCTGAACCGTTACTTCATCAAAGTGGCGCGGTCGCAGGAGGAGCCGGGGAAAGGCTCGTTCTGGAGGATAGACCCGTCCACGGAGGCCAAGCTCATCGAGCAGGCTTTCAGGAAACGAAGGCCCCGGGGTGTCCCCTGCTTTAGGACCCCACACGGACCCCTCTCTTCCAGGTCAGGAGAACCACATTTCATCTCCTGAAGTTAGAGACACAACTATGCACCACAAGAGACATATGCAAACATTTTTACACTTTGCTACTCAATTTTGTAGAGGAGACTTTTTCCTTTTTCAGCTTTCTTTGATATATTGCTGATTATTTTTTAAATGTATACCATCTCTGCACATTCATTGGTTGAATTCTTTTGACATATTTGATGAAGCAAAGAAATAAAAATAATACAAAAAAATTTTTGGGGTAAAGAAATAATAAAGAGGCATTGTTAAAAGTAGAAGATTTTAAATGTATGTATACATTTGAAAGCCTCCTCTTTTAACCCTAACCTGAACCAGTTGGGGTTCTTGCTGGTCACTGGACCTTATGCCTAACCCGAACCAGTCGGAATTCTTGCTGGTCACTGGACCTCATACCTAACCCGAACCAGTTGGGGTTCTTGCTGGTCATTGGACTTTATTCCTAACCCGAACCAGTTGGAGTTCTTGCTTAAAGTAACATACATACAAGCATGCAGCCCAGAGACAGAATACCACAGAAATGGGTGAAATAATAAAAATATAATCATAAAAAAATTGTATAAAAAATAATAATTAAAATAAGTAAGAGTAGAAAGCAAAATTAAAAATCTGTGAAAGTAAAAAAGATTAAAAAAAATACAATATCATAATTATTATAATAAATAAATGCTGTTAAAACAATCATAATACATTATAATAATGCAGTCCAGGGCTAAAAATACATTGCTCCAAATTAAAAGCGATATTAAAAAGGTGAGTTTTAAGTTGACTTACAAAAATAACATCAACAAAGAGAGACTACAGCCTAATACGACTACACTATAAAAGAGGGGAGGGTCCTTTTTAATGAAAAAGATCATTAAAAAAACTTAAGAACAAGTTCTGTTTAACTCATAAAGAACAGTTGATGATGTTTTCATTTTAAGTCTCACGCCAGGCTGCATCTGTTGCATTATATCTCAATTTACAGACACTGTTTGTCCGAACATGTCAACAATAAATAACACAATCAGCTACTCCTTCACAATAAGTAGTTATTTGATTGATCAGGGCAAAAATGAAAATCCCTCAGAGGCATGAAAACACCACAGAAATTCAAAATGTGAGAAAACTACAGCGCTCTTCTGGATGGAGAAAATAAGTTTAGAGTTTTTATTCTGTTGCCTGATTCTTCATGAAAAAGCTAAAAATGTTGTCAGGTTGTGGTAAAAAAAATATTAAAATATTTTAATAAAAATGAAATTAAACTTAAGTTGAGAAACACTTAAAAAAAGTAATTCAGAGTAGTCAAACACACAATTTAATATTTGGCATTATCCTAAGTCCAAGCCGTCTTAAAGCAGCAGTGTCCCTGTCAGAGTTCTGCATTACAAACAACTTTAATTGCCTCAGCTGTCTACTTAACATTTTGCCTCATATCATTGATGTTTGCTCAATCATCTGTAAACAAAAAATGTATTTATTCAGTCTGGCTTTTATGTAGGGTTTAACAATTGTATTACTTACTTTTTCCTATTATATCGATTTTAATGGTTTTTTTTATTAATTTTAACTGTTTATTTTTTTATTTCATTTTATTTATTTGTATTTAATTATTCATTTTGTTTTATTTTTATTTATTTATTTTCTTTCATTTTATTCATTTTTTTTTTAAATTTTTTTTTATTAATCTACTCAATTATTTACACTTTCAGCCTGAATTTTATTTTCAACTCTTACCTTTTTTAAATTGATTTATTTTGACTCCTTATATTCTTAATATTATTTTAATGCTTTAACTTATTTTAATTACACATATTTTATTGTTGCTGGTGTACGTTGGTCTCTTAAATTCCTTTTTATTTTTTTAATATGTAAGTAAATAATTTTTATTTAGTATAGCACCTTTCATAGAATAAAATCACAAAGTGCTTCACAGAAAAAAATATTAAATTTAAAATTAAATTTAAAAAAAATTAAAAAAATGAAATATTTTATTTCTGCTTCTTTCTTGTTTTCAATTGCAGTAAAGCACTTTGAGTTGCATTTGATTTGAATGAAAGGTGTTATATAAATAAAGCTTGCTTGCTTGCTTGCTTGCTTGCTTGCTTGCTTGATTGATTGATTGATTGATTGATTGATTGATCATGTGCAAAATGACTGAGGTATCTATATGTCAGCTTTAACCTGACTCTCAATCCTTTGTGTCCCTCAGGAGTGCCCCTGCGTCTCCCAATCACTCGGGCGTCCTCTCTGCTCACTCCAGCGGCGTCCAGACCCCCGACAGTCTGTCTCGAGAGGGTTCCCCAGTCCCCCTGGAGATGGACACATCCTCCACTCCCGCGCCGGCCTCCACTCCGGCAGTCCAACCCAAACTGGCAGTCATCCAGGAAGCACGCTTTGCACCAAACACACCAGGTACTAGACGCATTACATTCTACTGCATGTACAGTGTGTGCCTTAAAAAAGCCTCCTAAATGTCACAATTTCACATTTCCATTGATGAAACTAAAGAAACATAAATAAACCTCCATGCTTTCAGCTTTCCTGTCTGTGTGTGCTCCAGGCTCGCCTGTCAACAACCAGCCGGTCCTAATAGCAGTCCAGCGTCAGTTACCTCAGACCATCAAGCCCGTGACTTACACCATGGCGTCCCCGGTGAGCACCAGCAACTCTCAGCCGGCGGTCCAGACGGTCCACGTCCTGCAGCAGATCCCTGCAAGCTCGCTCGGCCCGGCCACCGCCGTCATCGCTCAGCCGGCCACCATCGTCAAGAAGAGCGAGCTGCATGAGAACGGAGAGCACACGGAGGTCAAAGGTGAGAGGAAGCGCTCTGTCTAGTGCGTGTGAGAGGGAAACTGTTCTCTCTGTGGTTGTCTCACTCCTGACTCTTGGTCCCTTCTGTGTCGTCCTCTCAGTCAAAGTGGAGACGATCCCCACCATCACCTCTATAGGCGGCTCCAGTCGTATAATCCAGACCGCCCCACAGTCCCTGCAGACCGTCACCATCGTGCAGTCGGCTCCATTAGGTCAGCACCAGCTGCCAATCAAGGCCATCACGCAGAACGGCACCCACAGCATCACCACTGCCATCCAGGGAGCCAGCGCCGGTGAGCATCAGCTGTTTGTTTTCAGAGTTTTTACAGTAATAGGCAGAGACTCCAACTTTCAGCAGATGTCTGTCTAACAAGAATCCGGTCTTACCCAAGGTTTCTGCCTGTCAAAGGAAGTTTGTCCTTGTGGTTCAAAGTCTCGCTATCCGTCTCACCACTATCCTCTCCCTCTAACCCTCTCTACAACTCGGTCTCAGCAGATGTGTCTAACATGAGTCTGGTCCTGCTGGAGATTTCTTCCTTTTAGTTTATGGTGGTGAGATAGACAGAAAGACTTTGAACCACAAGGACAAACTTCCTTTCTCTCTTCATCTCCCTCTATCCCTCTCTCCAACTCAGTCTCAGTGTGTCTATCATGAGTCTGGTCCTACTCAAGGTTTCTTCCTGCTAAAGGAAGTTTGTCCTTGTGGTTCAAAGTCTTGCTATCTGTCTCACCACTGTCATCTCTCTCTCTCTCTTCATCTCCCTCTATCCCTCTCTCCAACTCAGTCTCAGCATGAGTCTGTCTAACATGAGTCTGGTCCTGCTCGAGGTTTCTGCCTTTTAGTTTATGGTGAGACGGACAGCAAGACTTTGAACCACAAGGTCAAACTTCCTTTCTCTCCATCTCCCTCTATCCCTCTCTCCAACTCAGTCTCAGTGTGTCTATCATGAGTCTGGTCCTGCTCAAGGTTTCTTCCTGCTAAAGGAAGTTTGTCCTTGTGGTTCAAAGTCTTGCTTTCCGTCTCACCACTGTCATCTCTCTCTCTTCATTTCCCTCTATCCCTCTCTCCAACTCGGTCTCAGCAGATGTGTGTCTAACATGAGTCTGGTCCTGCTGGAGGTTTCTGCCTGTTAAAGGAAGTTTGTCCTTGTGGTTCAAAGTCTTGCTATCTGTCTCACCACTGTCATCTCTCTCTCTCTCTTCATCTCCCTCTATCCCTCTCTCCAACTCAGTCTCAGCATGAGTCTGTCTAACATGAGTCTGGTCCTGCTCGAGGTTTCTGCCTTTTAGTTTATGGTGAGACGGACAGCAAGACTTTGAACCACAAGGTCAAACTTCCTTTCTCTCCATCTCCCTCTATCCCTCTCTCCAACTCAGTCTCAGTGTGTCTATCATGAGTCTGGTCCTGCTCAAGGTTTCTTCCTGCTAAAGGAAGTTTGTCCTTGTGGTTCAAAGTCTTGCTTTCCGTCTCACCACTGTCATCTCTCTCTCTTCATTTCCCTCTATCCCTCTCTCCAACTCGGTCTCAGCAGATGTGTGTCTAACATGAGTCTGGTCCTGCTCGAGGTTTCTGCCTTTTAGTTTATGGTGGTGAGACGGACAGCAAGACTTCCCTCTCTCCAACTCAGTCTCAGTGTGTCTATCATGATTCTGGTCCTGCTCAGGGTTTCTGCCTGTTAAAGGAAGTTTGTCCTTGTGGTTCAAAGTCTTGCTATCCGTCTCACCACTATCATCTCCCTCTTTCCCTCTCTCCAACTTAGTCTCATCAGATGTGTGTCTAACATGAGTCTAGTCCTGCTCAAGTTTTCAGCCTGTTAAAGGAAGTGCTCTCCGTCTCACCACTGTCATCTTTCTCTTCATTTCCCTCTATCCCTCTCTCCAACACGTTCTCAGCAGATGTGTGTCTAACATGAGTCTGGTCCTGCTGGAAGTTTCCACCTGTTATAGGAAGTTTGTCCTTGTGGTTAAAAGTCTTGCTCTCCGTCTCACCACTATCATATCCCTCTATCCCTCTCTCCAACCTGTTCTCAGCAGATGTGTGTCTAACATGAGTCTGGTTCTGCTCAAGGTTTCTTCCTGTTTAAAGGAAGTCCTTGAAGGCTCCTCGGCAGTGCTCAAGAAGTGTTCTTTATCTAAACTTGGTCCTTAGTGGTTCTTAGTTAGCCACAGTTTGAACCACCATGACAGTGTTCCCTCTCTTAACTCCGCCCCCTTTCTTTCCTCCGCCCTAGCTCCAGTTGTAGCGAGCCCTCTTCACCTGCTGGCCACCCACGCCTCGGCCTCGGCCTCCCTCCCCACCAAACGACAGATCGCGGACCAGCCAGCCAGCGAACAGCCGGACGCCAAGCGCAGCAAATCAGAGAACGCCGAGGCGGCTCCACCTGCCACCGCCAACGCCGCAGACTCGGACTCGTCGGCAGTTAACAACCCCGGCAGCCGCCTCGATTAGTCTGTACAAACCCCACACACCACCAATCCCCACCCCTCCACATCCATCACCACTCTCTCCTAATCCTCCCCTCTTTCACAGTTTCTCTCTCTTGTTTCTGTCGTTTGTTTTGTTCCTCCTTTCTTCTTCTTCTTCTTCTTCTTCTCCTCCTCCTCCCATCGACTCCCGAGGTGCCAAACGGAGACGTTTCTTTTCCTTTCACTTCTGTTCGAGAGCGTCAAAAGGAAAAAAAAAAAAAAGAAAAAGAAAAAGTCCACCCCTTTAAAAGACTGGAACGTGGGTTGATAACAAAAAATAAAGAACTCAAAGGTGTCCCCTGTGAGCCACTGAAAACAGGAGAGTGACTCGAAAAAAAAAAACAACCAAGACCACAGGAAGCCTTAACAACTTTTAACCCTTAAAGAGCTGACCTTTGACCTCACAATAGTGCAGCAGGGAGAGTCTGCAGCTTGGCTCAGGCTGGAACGCCGCCTTTCTGTCGCTTCTACCTCAGAGCAGATCGGAGATGCCGGCATGCCAGCGGAGGACGTTCCCCCCCCTTCCCTTCCCTTCCCTTCCCTTCCCTTCCCCGCCCCGCTGGGACCTGTCGGGGACGGCTCTGGACCAACGGAGCGGGCAAGCAAGACGAAGAATTAACGGTTAGAAGAAAAAAGAAACGTTTAAAACCAGAAAGGGATCAAACTCGGAGCCAATATTCCTGAAACTCTGGCAGCTAGCCTCTCACATACTGTCCTTCCTTTTATTGCAGCTGTACGTAGATATGCAGTATTTTGTTGTCCAAATGTGGAGCATAGGATTTTTTTTTTTTTTAATGTATTTTCACTTATCTAGATAATTTAACAAAAAGGAAGCGTACAAAACGACGAGGTCGAAGACATTTCGGTAACTAAGTTAGACTTTTTTTTTACGTGGACTTCTTTCTGTTTTTTCCGTTCGGTGAAACAGTGTACTAGTTTTTCATAATATGTTTCCTCTTTTACCCCCTCGTTCTGACATATCCGTATGAAATCTTGCTTAGTTATACCTACATATTTTAATACTTGCACAGATAACCGATATAAGCATATGAAATCTCCATGTGTAGTTCCAGATGTTGACCTTTTGCATGTATCCGACAACAAGAGAAACGTTGTAAAATTGAACAGAGGGAAAAAAAAAAAACCCTGCTTTGTCCAAACCAGACCTGCACTTGATTCAATGTTTGTGTTTTCATCTTCCTCCTCCTCTCCTCTTTTTTATTTTTCTCCCACCATCCTCCTCTTCCTCGTCTTCTTCTTCCTCCCTCTTGAGGCTGTGTTGACGTTGTGGTGTTGGCAGACCCCCCCCCCCCCCCCTCCTTCCTCACCCCCTTCCCCTCTTCCTTTTTTTGCTTGATTATTTTACTCTGTTCTGGCGGCCCGGCGAGTCTGTTTTCTGATTGTACACGTTCCAACGATAGTAAACGAAAAAAAATTGATGTTTGTTCTGCTTCAGTGGAGAAATGCTTTTCTTTTTTTTTTTTTCTTTTTTTTTTTTTTTTTTTAATAAATTAATTTAAAGCCCTTTTTCTGAGTCCTCTGCTTCCTGGAGTCATTTTTTCAAAAAGCACAAAAGCAGTTCCACTCCTGTCCACCGGGGGGCAGCATATGCATGTGTTTACAGGCTGTGTGTGGTTAGATAAGCAGTAGATTAACTTTGTCCTTTAACACAACATGGCTGCTTCCTGCACACATACAGGGGTCAGGATCACAGGTCAACAAAGAAGCTTTTTGAATAATTACAAACATTTTTAAATCTTTTTCTACAGTTTACCTCTCTTTCTTTAACCCTTAACGACTCCATTGAACAGAAGCAGACATGTTCTTTTTTTCTTGAAACTAAATTTACTTTAGGAATCATAGAGCTAATAAAATTAACACGAGGTAATATATTCATCTTTACAACAGACAGTCTGGACTTAAAGGAGGTAGGAAGTTTGCACCATCTTTTCAGGTCTGCATCAATATCATTTAGAACCTTATTAAAATTATTAGCAGTGATTGTATCAAGTGAAGGGAAAATATGAACCCCTAGGTATTTAAAGGCCCTGTGAGGAGTTTTGAACTGGTTGAGAAACAGACTGAAAATGATACTGATGCCTCTTTATGACCTTCAATAGCAAACAAGTCCATCAGCAGCAACACTGACACCTTCTCTGTTGTCATTTTTAATGCCTGAAACCGCCCTGGGGGGGTAGGTGCCAGACCAGATGATGGATATCTTGCTTCAGAAACAGCCTTTCTTTGACTGTTTTCATGGAAAATAATCACATTGCCTGATAAAGTTGACGTTTGAACACAACAGGATGAGGCTTTTGTTGAAAACACTACTTTTGCATGTGTAGGACAAGAGATAAGAGGTATCACTTTGTCCACAGGGGGGGCGCCAGAATTGATACAAAACAAAAGTTCCTCACAGCACCTTTAAAATTGTTGACAACAAGGATCTTAGAGGTGGATATCTGCCTATTCAATTCCCCAAGCGGCATTAATGAGGATTTTTCCCAGTTAATTTTGTAGCCAGATAAATGGCCAAAGTTCTCAAAGATCTGAAGTAGATGTGTAATTGATCTAGATGTATTTTTTACAAAAATTAAAATATCTTAAAATATATTCTTTTTTTCTTGAAACTAAATTTACTGAACAAGAAAACAAGTGATGGAGAAAAACATGCAAAAGTAAAAAAAGAGGATGAGGTAAGAGCCACTTCCAGCTGTCATTGGGAGAGAGGCGGGGTGCACTCTGGACAGGAAGCCAGTCTGTCCCCCGACACTCACACTTACAGGCAGTTTACCTGAAGGGAACCCACGCATGCATGGGGAGAATGTGCAAAGTTCACACTGATAGGCCGTGATGCGGACGCTGTACCGGTCTGTCATGGTGAGGAGAGAGCTGAGCCAGAATGCAAAGCTCTCAATTTACCAGTCAATCTATGTTCCAACCCTCACCTATAGTCAGGAGCTGTGGGTTGTGACTAGGGCTGTCAAAATTGCTCCAAAATGACGTTTGAATATTGCCTTTAAAAAAACAAAAACAAAGGTTCGAACCATTCCAATATCTATATTTGCGCATTATGTCAATAACAGGTGGCAAACTAATACAAGGAGACATAACTACTTGTATTTTTATTTCAGATTTAACATTCCTAATATACCTACACATTACAGAACAAGTAAATGACCTAACGGTATAAACCGTAACACTTTTAAAGGTGACATATCATGCAAAATGGACTTTTTAATGGTTCTCTCTTTACCTCTAGGGCAGGGGTGTCAAACTCATTTCAGTTCAGGGGCCACATACTGCCCAAGTTGATCTGAAGTGGGCCGGACCAGTAAAATCATAACATAATAACCTATAAATAACAACAACTCTTCATTTTTCCCTTTGTTCTAGTGCAAAAACAGTACAAGTACATTCTGAAAATGTTCACATTTAATGAACTATCTTTCTACAAAAACAGCTGTTGTATTTTTCGCCATGATGAGTCTCATAGTGGGCTGAATATTTTACTCTTTAAGCCCTGAAACCGGCTGCTAACACACCAAACACACAGGTTACCCATTCACCTGACACCGAATGTAATGTTTACTGCAAAAGAACAGATAGATTATAATAATGAAGAAGGTAAAGTTGACTATTTAGTGGATCATCTTATAGTGCTCTAAAAGGTCTTTATGAATCTCAACCGGATTATGCAAACAGCAAGTAGCCTAATCCATTTCCGCACTTTAAGAAAAAAATCCCTGGAAAAAAAGCGCCGTTCTGGTGCGCTTCGTCAACACTATGATTTAATGCGACCCCTAGAGGACAAATCTGAAATCGCAGTTACTTTTATTGAAAAATTGCAGTCTTAATGTCTTGTCTATGTAACCCTTTCACTTTGCAAAGTTATTCCGCGGGCCGGATTGGACCCTCTGGTGGGCCGGTTTTGGCCCACAGGCCGCATGTTTGACACCCCTGCTCTAGGGGGTGCTACAGAATTTGTTTTTGCGAGACCTATAATAACTTGCAATTTTCACCAGGCCCGATGAGTGTGCAAAAATATCCGCGCTTTCATTCACGTTCAGGGGTCCAAAACTGCAATCTCCTATAATATTAATGAACTGTAAACTAACCCTAACTCTAACCCTAACCTTTAGAGCAGGCATGTCCAAAGTATGCCCCGGGGGCCAATCGCGGCCCAAGGTCCATTTATTTATGGCCCCCAAGCTTCCATCTTAAATTGTGTTATTTATATCAAAGAAATTAATCACCTTCTGAATCATCTGTACATTTGCAGTTTCTTTCAAGCACAAAAACAAAACTAAAGTCAATCCATAACCGTCTCAAAAAGCTTCATATGGACTACCTGTCTAAAGCCAAAGCACTGGGAATTCTGCAAGATGGCAATAAAGAAGAAACACAAGAACTCTTAAAGCTGACAGGTTTTCAAATTAATGTTTTTATCATGATGTGAAAATGTTCTTGATGAACACTTAAAGTTCAGAAGACACAAAAGAGGACACAAGACAAGATCAAAATTATGAAATTGTACAGAAAAGGCAAAATTTGGTGCATAAAAAAATTTCAGAACTCAGGAAAATCATTATTTTGCTCTTAAAATGTTGTCTGCTAGAAGAATATACAGTTTGATCACGTTTAGGTGGCTTGTGGAGAACTGAGGACTTCCTAGTTACTGTTTTATTGAGAAAAAAAATTAAATAATTGTTATTAAATATTTCATATATAACTTTTAGGATTCCAAAGTCTCAGTTGGAGGCCCTGAGGTATTCTGACAACATCAAATGTGGCCCTCTTTGAAAAAAGTTTGGACACCCCTGCTTTAGAGTCTAAAGAAAGGCAGAAAAATAAGGAAAAAAATGTATTTGCAAGGTTTTATTTCTAAATGAATTAGTTTAAAACATATATATATTAACAGTAATGGCAATATACAACATTTTTGATTACTTAAACAAATTAAATAAAATCCTGTGACCCCCAATTAGTGGGGGTCCCGACCATAGACTGTATATAAAATGGACGTCATCTCGCTCGCTCGCTTCATTGTTTTTATTTGTTATTGTTGCATATATTGTGTTCTTAACCTTCAGATTGTGGGTTGGGTTTTGGGGTCAGGCATTTGTTCATGAACCAGTCTTGGATGTGACACTGCTGTGTTCCTCCACCTGCAGCAGAGGAGCACATACAACATCCACGTACACTGACATTAGTGTTTGGGTCGAAGTTCTCCAACACGAGCTCAATAAAATCACTTGGTGGCGTTGACCCTGCAGGGGTCGATAGCCTCGCTTCCGTTCTGGTTCTCCAGCTGGTTTCTCAACAAAGGGGCCGAGCTTGAACGGGATCCCCTGAGGGTAATACTCTTAGTATTGACAAGTACCTCACATAACCCAGCTTGGAAAATAAAAACCAACGATCCCCTCTAAAGTACATCCCCGAGGAAGGATTTCTGAGGACATGGGCAAAAATAACCCATCTTCTGTCTGAACACATAATCTGACATGAGAGATGGAGTCAGATCCTTCATATCAGGACTACAACCAAAATGTCACTACAGGGAGAATCAAGTGTTCAAGGCCTTCATCTGTAATAACACACAGGTATTTTTAGTCATCAGTGAGTGTTTGAACAGTTTGACATGAATGTACATGTTGGATGAGTGTTTAAAGTTTGCATCTTTTAGGACATTGTGCAGTATCTGTGATAAGTCAATTTATTGTCTTCTTATTCTTTTTATTCTTAAAACTTTTTCTATTGTCCTTTAATGCTTATATTTACTCATCTATCTTTATTCAAATCAATGACTGGACGAGACAGAACTTTCTTCAGTTAAACAAAGAAAAAACTGAAATGATTGTTTTTGGAGGAAGAAAGGTTAAAGGTTACTGCTCAGCTCCAATCTGCACAGATGAAATGTTCAAACCAAGAAACCTTGGTGTAATCATACACTCAGACCTTAATTTCAGCAGCCACATTCAGACCATTACAAAGTCCGCCTACTATCACCTTCAGAATATATCAAGGATTAAAGGACTTGTGTCTCAGCAGGATGCAGAAAACTCCTCCATGCATTTATCTTCAGCAGACTAGACTACTGTAACGGGGTCTTTACAGGACTCCCTAAAAAGTCCATCAGACGGCTGCAGCTCATACAGAATGCTGCTGCTCGAGTCCTAACAAGGACCAACAAAGTAGACCACATCACTCCAGTTCTTAGATCTCTACACTGGCTTCCTGTCTGTCAGAGAATAGACTTTAAAATCCTGCTGATGGTTTATAAAGACCTGAATGGTTTAGGCTGATCTGCTGCTACTTTATGAACCATGTGGACCTCTGAGGTCATCAGGTACTGGTCTGCTTTCAGTCCCAAGAGTCAGAAGGAAACATGGTGAAGCAGCGTTTAGTCATGATGCACCACATATCTGGAACACACTCCCTGAAAGCTGCAGGTCTGCTCCAACTCTCACCTCTTTTAAATCAAAGACTTTTTTATTTCCCACTGCCTTCCTATCTTAGCTCATTTTAACTCACTTTAAATTCACATTTTAATGTCATTTGTAATATATTCTAATTTTCCTTTTCTTTTCTGTTTTATCATATTTGTCATTTTAATTATGTTCTTTTATGCTTGTCTGAATGTCTCCAATGCTTTTAATGTTTCAATGTAAAGCACATTGAGTTGCCCTCGTGTATGAAATGCACTATACAAATAAAGCTGCCTTGACTTGCCTATTCATTTATTTTTATGATCAAAATTTGTATTGATTTTTTTCACAGCAGATGACATCGCCGTCAAACAAACTATTTACATATCACCAATGCCGTGTTCTAAAGATAATATAAATCAAAAATAATGACAGAAAACAAGTAGGTGAATTAAAGAGAAGTGACACAAGGCCGCACCATCATCCACACATTAGGAATAAAATAAATACAAATAACAAATAACAAATAACATAGAAGAGGGAGAGGATTGAAAGGACATATCCATCAATTAGATAGCTCATATGTATAGGTTTCATATTCTATATATTAATAGTAAAACAAAACAACAACAAAAAAAAATCAGTCATAGCTGTACCTTTAAAACAGAAGTAATAAGGAGATCCCAAGACTCAACAGTGGATGCTTGTGCCTTATGAATGACAGCCAGTGACCTTTCTATGAGAGATATCTAGAGTAATTAAACCATTGTTTTAAGGATGTAGGGTCTATTTATTTATTTATTGAAAAACCTCTTCAACACTGAATCTTTGCTCTACTGTCTCATCCCTTTATTCAGGTTAATTTGCGTTAATTAGGGCCCGAGCACCGCTGGTGGCGAAGGCCCTATTGTAACCCTAAGGGTTAACAAAAGCATCAGTAGCAGCGGTTACTTCATAACAGCACAGGAAACACAGTCACATGTGCATGTAGGTGGTGGCTCCTTTTCTGCAGACTAGTATGAAGCTACATTTAATCACTCCAAGGGACAGTGGGGGTCGTGGGCTGAAAAAGTTTGGGAACCATTGTGTTAACTGACCCTGTCTGAAGCTGTTGATAGCTTCGGTTCTGTTCAAACAGGCTAACCGGCATCCCCTGTGAGTAACACTCTTACTATTGACAAATCTCTCCTACAACCTCACCTCAACGAGCCCAACTTTTGCTTTAAAGTACATGTTAGCTCTCATGGCATCCTCACTGTGTGTTATGTTTATGTTAATACAGAGAAATTTAATTAATCAACAGAATATTTGACATTAAAGGTGACATGTCATGGAAAAATTGACTTTTTAATGGTTCTCTACCTGAAATATGTGTCCCTGTCTACAAACCCCCTGAAAATGAAAAGAATCCATTCTGCCCCTGTTCTGATTTCTCCACCTTTCTGTAAATGTGTGCTGAAACCAGCCGTTTCAGTTTTCAGTGTTTTTCATACGTCACAACAATATCCGGTCTGTCACGGAGTCAGAGCTCGGAGCTTGTTCAGCCCATAGACTGTATAAAATAATACTGAATCCCTCCCCCGTTTTTCATTACCTACACAAATGTGTGCTAACAAGGAGCTTAGGAGGGAGGCATGCTAGTTGTAGGCTGTCTTAATAAACACAAAGGTCGGTTTTACTCCCCACGTCTGCAGATTTGAAGATCTAGTGGATGATTTTTATTTATCATGGATAAGTGCTAGCGCTAGTTAGCATAGCTACATAGCTACATGTCGTAGCTGTAGCTGTGTACCAAGACACACGTCTACATACTGACAAATAAAACAACAAGAAACACTAAATCTGTGACCAATCCTTCAAAAAAGGTCCCGCTGCCTTTCTGGAAGAGGTCGGTTTTACTCCCCATGTCTGCAGATTTGAAGATCTAGTGGATGATTTTTATTTATCATGGATAAGTGCTAGCGCTAGTTAGCATAGCCACATAGCTACATGTTCATAGATGTAGCTGTAGCTGTGTACCAAGACACACGTCGACATACTGATAAATAAAACAACAAGAAACACTAAATCTGTGACCAATCCTTCAGAAAGGTCCTGCTGCAGGCGCCTCTCCGTCAGGATCAGATTCTGGATCAGATTCAGAGGGTTGAAGTAACGTGATCTCTGAGCAGCCGTGTATATTCAGCCAACATGTAAACATTAGATCAATGTGCTGGAGAGCCGAGGCCACATCCACTTCCTGAGGGGGCGTGGTCAGAGAGAAAACAGAGTGTTCTGAGGAGGACTGAAGAAGAGGGTTTTTCAGGCATGCCAAAATCTGATTTCAAAGTGTTTTTTTGAGCATAAACTTTAAAGACATGTTTTGGGGACCTCTTAGACCAATATATGTTGATGAAAAAAGTGTGATATGTCACCTTTAAGGAAAGAGAAGCCGCACTGTGCTCAAACTAATGTACCCGCTTTCATTTTTTAAAACAGGCTGAAACTCCAAACTGTGTCTGAGATGTGATCAGAACTCCAGAACATCAATACTCCAACATTACAATTAAAAATATATCTAAGCCTTACAAACTTTCTTTTTTAACCTTTAACTTATTGTCAGTACATCTTACTTGAAAAAACTCATGAACTCAGTCCTGAAGAATCTCTCTCAGGTGACTATGGAGCTTCAGAATGAGCTGTTTTTATCATTATCTCAATATATATTGATGAAAAAAGAGCATAATATGTCACCTTTAATAAAATCCCAGAGCAAACATTGAAAGCACTGGAATAGTTCCATCTCTTTTTATCGGCCTTCAACAGCAGGCACTCATAGCTCCTCAAACCCTTTCAAAATAAGACTTGTTATGTAACAGCTGTAACACTGACAGGTTTGATGGAGTGATAACTGAAGACAGGAGAGCTGCTCTGCATGTCAACGCTCTGAACAGCATGCAGTCTGATAAAAAGAAGCACAGGGAAGCAGCAGCAGCAGCAGTGTTTAAAATCACTGGAGGAGGGGGAAGATGGTTGTTGTGAACACATCAATGTTGCCATCACGGCTGCATGTGTAGGTGTAGTCTCCATAGAAACCAGGAGCTTAGTGCAACTGTTGAGTGTTGATACTCTGGAAGCTGGTTTAGAGATGATGAAGAGTGTGCCATCTGTCCAAAAATAACAACAAAATTCAGCTCGGCGTGATTCATTCTCTCACCTATGGAAATTTCAGAGTTACCTCCTTCGTTTTCAGAGAGAGCTGGTCCAGAAAATGAAACCTGCACCACTCACAGACACTTTAAACCCAGAGGCTGGTGTATTTCATTAGTTGGACTCTCAGGTCATGAGGCTGCTCACTCACTGAGCGTATTCCCAGAGGAAAACTATTCCAGGACTCTAATCCTCTGATGGTATCTGCTCTGCATGTCAAGCTGTGACGCCTTGAGGCTGATGGTACCTCAAAGCAGTCAAACCAGTACAAGGCCATAAAAAAGGGAACATTTTGACTTGAAGTCTTAAAAGATAGACTCAAAGACATGCAGTGTGTGGAGAGCCGAAGAAACACTCCCTGTTACACAAACTCTCTCTCTCTCTCTCTCTCTCCACGTGGATTTCCTCTTGTGATCCTGCTATTTTTAGACATTAAATCCAGTTATTTGGTAATCATTTGCAATCCCTGTTTTGACATAACATCCCAGAAAACAACAAGCCTTTCAGTCCTCACAGAACTGATTGACTTTATGTGTACTGGAGTAGAAGCTTTGCCTGCGAGCTGCATATTCACTTTTTAAATCTGATCCTGTTTTTACTGATTAACTTTGAGCTTTCTTTCTTTTTCGACAATCTGCCACTCGAAGGCCCTTTTTAGTGCAAATCTCTTAAGTGACTGTCACTTGAATCGAAACACTAACTTTTCAAAATGTTCAAGCTTGTTCTTTGCTAATGGCCCTGTCACACCTTGACGATTTAGCCAGCGTTTTCCCGTTGATGAAAATCAGTGTTGTGCAAGTTACTGAAAAATAGTAACTAGTTACAGTTACTAGTTACTTTATTCAAAAAGTAACTAAATTACTCTGTTAATTACTTACACCAAAAAGTAATGAATTACTGTTAAAAGTAACTTTTTAGTTACTTTATAATAAGAACATTCTTTAATGCTCCTATTTATGCACTACCAGCTTCATTTCAGTGCTGTATGGAACATAATACACTATTGATCATCTTTACAGTTTCTATTCATTTGCATGCACATCGCTAAACTTTGCTCAGCATTATGATCAATGCAAACACAGACCTGACTCAACCTCAAAGTAATTTTTAAATGCTACTTTATTTAAGTCAGGCCAGCAACAACTGACAATATCACAAGGATTTCTGAAATAAATAAAACAAAACAGTCTGAATATATTATTCAGAATCAAAGATAAAAAAATAAAGTGGCTTCAGCATCATAAAAGCTGTTGTGTTTAGCCCTTAAAAATGTTCCTTCACAGCTTAAGTATGAAAATATGAAATAATGAGCGTATTTCCACTTTGAGAAACTCGTCTTGCTTTCGCCTTTACTCTCCATGACTGCCGCACATGTTATTAAACGGAAACACGCCCACACGCGTCTTCTTCTTTTGTTTTACAGCGGTTGGCATGGCACCCAGCAATCCCACAATGCATTGCCACTGTAAACAGGAAGAAGTACACTGCAGCTAGCCAACAATGAATTAATTTAAAGTAACGGACAAACGCACGATGTTGTAACGGTAACTGAGTTTATTTATTTTAAAAAGTAATGCGTTAGTGTATAAGTTACTGTCAAAAGTAACGGCGTTACAGTAACGCGTTATTAGTAACGCGTTACTGCCCAACACTGATGAAAATACCTCTGAAACGCTGAATTATCAATGTTTTGTTCAGTTTTGGGCGTACTGAAATGTCGCTTGTAACGCCCCAACGTCCACGCTGAGAAGTAACCGCTTCCTCACCACCCATAGTCCCGTTAATTCGTCCATTCATCGGTTCATGCACACCCACCTTGCAGTCCATAGCCCAATCCCAGCGTTGTCTAAAGGGGCGCGTTGTTCAACCCTGCCTCCCTGAAGCTTTAGAAAGAGTGTGTTACCGGTGTGGAAGGGAAGGAAAAAACGCCTCTTTAGACGACACTGGGATTTGGCTATGGACTGCAGGTGGGTGTGGATGAACCGATGAATGGACGAATTAACGGGGCTATGGGTGGTAGAGCTGTAGTCAGGCCTTAAAAGTTAGACCCGACCCGACCCGAGCCCGAATGACCTAGATTTTTTTAAAGCCCAAACCTGTTTACAGCCCGACTGCCCCGACATTATCCATTACTGGTCTGGCTAATTTTGCAAGTTTTGGGTAGGATGGTCTGTTGATCTTCCACCAGCCAAAAACATCAGTTTCATCTTCCATGACAGTCCTTTTAATGTACAGTAGTGAGATACCATCATCAGCACAATAATGACCAAAGTACCAAGTGCTGGGTCACTCCAGACCTGAACACAGATTCCCAGAGTAGAGCAGGACAGTGTGAGTCAACTGTAGCTGGAAGACATGATCTGCCACTGGGGGACAACAGTGGAGAACAGTCTAGCTAAGTGCATAGTGCTTCTTAAAGAGCTGGGTCTTTAGCTGTCTTTTTGAAAGTAGAGAGGGACTCTGCAGATCGAATGGAGTTGGACAATTCATTCCACCATTTAGGGACAACAGAAGAGAAGAGTCCAGCTAGTGATTTTGAGGCCTCATGTGCTGGGAGCACTAGGCGCTTTTCAGAGGCTGAGCGTAGCGGGCGAGAAGGGCAGTAGACCTGGATGAGGGGTTCCAGGTAAACTGGAGCGGTTTTGGTGACTGCTCTGTAAGTCATGATTAGAGTTTTGTATCTGATGCGAGCTGCAACTGGAAGCCAGTGTAGCGAAATGAGCAGGGGAGTGACATGAGCTGTCACTCAGCGGTATAAAGCCAAAAATTGAAATTTTTTGTGACATAACTTTTAAAATGAACGTTCATTGAAAAGAGGTCAGATTGATCTTTACTGGTGCATTCAAGGAAGTCAGGGAATCCAAACACTGGTTGGCTTTACAGTGGACTGTGCCCTACCTGTTTTTGCCCTTCCCCTTCCTCTCAATCCTCTCCAGCTCCACCCCTCTCTTCAAATACAAACACATCTGGCTGCAAAAACCAAGACCAGGATGATGGCCACAATTTCAAAGCCAACTCCAAAACAGTTTTACAAAAATGAACTGATGATGCCACAGAATCCACATCCACTGTTTGTATTAAGTATATAACTAGAACCACAACTAAAATGTGGGTCTGTAACAGTTGGCTCATCCGTTTGTGGAGAGTCTCAGTTTCACTGTAAATACTAAGTTGCACAGAGGCTTCACTTTGGCTAACTTCAGTGTTATGAAGCACAAATGAAATTTTTTTTCTTGTAATTGACTTGCCATAATGGGTCTTAAGTTAACTGGAATAACAACATTGATTGCAGATTTGTAAAGGAAAAAGTTTGCATGATGAGAAAGGAATGAACAACTTTTGAAAAGAAAGTTAATTGAAAAGAAGGTCAGATTGATCTTTTCTGGTGCATTCAAGGAAGTCAGGGAATCCAAACACTGGTTGGCTTTACAGTGGGGTGTGTCCTGCTTGTTTTTGCCCTTTCCCTTCCCCTCAATCCTCTCCAGCTCCCCCCTCTCTTCAAATACAAACACATCTGGCTGCAAAAACCACAAGAACCACAACAAAAATGTGGGACTTTAACAGTTGGCTCATCCGTTTGTGGAGAGTCTCAGTTTCACTGTAAATACTAAGTTGCCCAGAGGCTTCACTTTGGCTAACTTCAGTGTTATGAAGCCAAAATGTGAAAACTATTTTCTTGTAAGTAACTCGCCATAAGCTAATTGAAATAACATTGATTGCAGATTTTAAAAAGAGGTCAGATTGATCTTTACTGATGCATTCGAGGAAGTCAGGGAATCTTAACACTGTTTGTCTTTACAGTGGAGTGTGTCCAGCTTGTTTTTGCCTTCAACACAGACTGTTTTACCTGCAAACACCAAAGCATATTGGTCAGTACTATTTTGACTACCTATTTACTGCATACAGTAACCAGACTCCCCCCCCCCCCCCCCCCCCCCCCCCCCCCCCCAGCATAGATCAGAATCAGAATCAGAAATACTTTATTTATCCAGGGGAGGGAAATTCAGTCATTAAGGAGCTCTTATGAACAGTATGTAAGAAAGTCAAAATATTAATAGAAGGAATAAAATAAGATATAAATATGAATAAATTTAAATAAATTTTTTTTAAATAAAATAAAAAAAATTGAAATGAAATAAAATAAAAAAAATTTAAATAAAATAAATTTAAATAAAATAAAATAAAATAAATTTAAATAAAATAAAATCAATTTAAATAAAATCAATTGAAATAAAATAAAATAATAATAGAGTATATACAGAAGCACAGAATAGTTAAAAAATATTAGATTCATCTGATTGGTGAATCTTTCCTAAATTATATAAATGGAAAACTAGCTCTCTTTTTTTCTGCATTGAAAAATTCTGCAAAATATCACCTTTACCAACTCAGTGTGAGACTGCAGTACATCTACAGACCACACGGTGGCAGTGCAGAGCAAAACATGTAACCCTCCACATCCACACATTTTGGCCGTCACCCACACTCACACTTACACACAACAACAACAACACAGTCACAAGTGCAGCACCGGATACCAGAGTGTTCACAACACCGCACAGCAGAAGTGTCATCCGTGCTAAATTTAATGGAGGTGGGTTTTTTTTTTTCCACTCTCTTGGCTTCTCTGCTGCTCTGTGACATCCTCTGGCCGCTTCTATCAGCGGCAGAGAGGGGAGAGGAGGACAGAGGGGTGAGGGTGTGATGGAGACAGGATGGGAGAGAGGGAACAAGCAGTGAAAGAGACTAGGAGAGAGATACGTGGGTTGTTTTGAACTGAGGGGAAGGTGTTTTTACTACCAGACTGGAGAGCCAGGATGAGCCGTGCTGCTGCAGGTGACCCTGTGTGGAGATTGCAACCCAAGAACATAGAGAGCCTCCACAAATGTCCAAAAACACTCTTCCACAGCAGCAGTGACCTTTGGTTGCTAAAAGCACTCTGAAGCTTAAACATGCACACAGTGTTCTGCTGCTGTTTAAATGGCTAATCAGATGCTGACAACACTTGACACGCCAAGTACAAGCTGCTTCCGCTTTGTGTCATCATTATGAGAAGAGTTCTGTTTCTTCACTCTGTCTCTGTCTCTGTCTCCATCTCTGTCTCTGTCTCCATCTCTGGTTCTGTCTCCATCTCTGTCTCCATCTCTGTCTCTGTCTCCATCTCCGTCTCTGTCTCCATCTCTGTCTCTGTCTCCGTCTCTGTCTCCATCTCTGTCTCCATCTCTGTCTCCATCTCTGTCTCCGTCTCTGTCTCTGTCTCCATCTCTGTCTCTGTCTCTGTCTCCATCTCTGTCTCTGTCTCTGTCTCCGTCTCTGTCTCTGTCTCCATCTCTGTCTCCATCTCTGTCTCCATCTCTGTCTCTGTCTCCATCTCTGTCTCCATCTCTGTCTCCATCTCTGTCTCCGTCTCTGTCTCCATCTCTGTCTCTGTCTCTGTCTCCATCTCTGTCTCTGTCTCCGTCTCTGTCTCCATCTCTGTCTCTGTCTCCATCTCTGGTTCTGTCTCCATCTCTGTCTCTGTCTCCGTCTCCGTCTCCATCTCCGTCTCATCTCCATCTCGTCTCTGTCTCTGTCTCCGTCTCTGTCTCCGTTTCTGTCTCTATCTCTGTCTCTGTCTCTGTCTCCGTCTCCATCTCCGTCTGGTCTCTGTCTCCATCTCTGTCTCTGTCTCCATCTCTGTCTCCGTCTCTGTCTCTGTCTCCGTCTCTGTCTCCGTCTCTGTCTCCATCTCTGTCTCTGTCTACATCTCTCTCTGTCTCCATCTCTGTCTCTGTCTCCATCTCTGTCTCCGTCTCTGTCTCTGTCTCCGTCTCTGTCTCTGTCTCCATCTCTCTCTGTCTCCATCTCTGTCTCCATCTCTGTCTCTGTCTCTGTCTCCATCTCTGTCTCCATCTCCGTCTCTGTCTCCGTCTCTGTCTCCATCTCTGTCTCCATCTCTGTCTCCATCTCTGTCTCCATCTCCGTCTCTGTCTCCGTCTCCGTCTCTGTCTCTGTCTCCATCTCTGTCTCCGTCTCTGTCTGTCTCCATCTCTGTCTCCATCTCCGTCTATGTCTCTGTTTCCATCTCTGTCTCTGTCTCTGCCTGTCTCCATCTCTGTCTTCATCTCTGTCTCTGTCTCTGTCTCTGTCTCTGTCTCTGTCTCCATCTCTGTCTCTGTCTCTGTCTCCATCTCTGTCTCCATCTCCGTCTCCGTCTCTGTCTCTGTCTCCATCTCTGTCTCCGTCTCCGTCTCTGTCTCTGTCTCTGTCTGTCTCTGTCTCCATCTCCGTCTCCGTCTATGTCTCTGTTTCCATCTCTGTCTCTGTCTCTGTCTCCGTCTCTGTCTCTGTCTCCATCTCTGTCTCTGTCTCCATCTCTGTCTCCATCTCCGTCTCCGTCTCTGTCTCCATCTCTGTCTCTGTCTGTCTCCATCTCTGTCTCCATCTCTGTCTCTGTCTCCGTCTCTATCTCTGTCTCTGTCTCCATCTCTGTCTCTGTCTCCATCTCTGTCTCCGTCTCCGTCTCTGTCTCCGTCTCTGTCTCCATCTCTGTCTCTGTCTCCATCTCCGTCTCTGTCTCTGTCTCCATCTCTGTCTCTGTCTCCGTCTCCGTCTCCATCTCTGTCTCTGTCTCTGTCTCTGTCTCCGTCTCTGTCTCCGTCTCCGTCTTGAGCAGGGGGTTGGGGGGTGGATGAGGTTGGACATGTGGCCAGCTGCTGCTCGCTCTAGGTGTTTTAAGGCTGGGATCAAGCAGTGCCTCCGGGTCACCAAGTGGTCCAAAAACATCACATGAGATCCTCTTGGACCGACATCAGAGGCGCCTCAGAAGGAGTGCAGTGAGCTTGTCCGTCCTGTGAGCATTTCTGCCTTCACTAAACACGTCTGGCAGACCAGGAGGAGCGGGGGAAGATTGTCACAGAGAAGTAAACCTGAAACTCAATCTCAAACTGGATTATAAATAGTAAATAGAAGACATAGACTCTTTCCTAAAGCTACATTCTCTCTCATGTCCAGCAGGGGGCGACTTCACTGAATGCAAAAATTAGCTTGACCATGTAAATTCACAACAAAATTATTACAGTATTTATTGGTGGAGCAACAAGATACTACATACACTTTACCAATACATGCAATTGACACCTTTTGTGGGATTCTGCAGAACATGTTGTCCTTAAACGCCTCGTCTTTATTACAAGATCCAAAAAACTCCCAAACTGGTGAAGAAACGTCACCCATCTGTTTCTGAAGAGCTGTTTTGAGACCAATCGGCGGCGGCATCCATATTGCTTCTGTCGAGCCAGTGTGATGTAAAGAGGCGGAGTTTCAGCCTCCTAGCCAACAGCTGCAGTGTTCCTGCAGTCAGCTCTGCCTCTCATTGGATAATTGCCCAATTGTGTGCATTTCTTCTGTTACAAAATCATTCTCCCCCTGATGCTAGGGTTATGATTAGGGTTAGGGTTATGATTAGGGTTAGGGTTAGGGTTAGGGTTAAGATTAGGATTAGGATTAGGGTTAGGGTTAGGTTTAGGATTAGGGTTAGGGTTAAGGTTAGGGTTAGGATTAGGGTTAGGATTAGGGTTAGGGTTAGGATTAGGGTTAGGATTAGGGTTAGGGTTAGGATTAGGGTTAGGGTTAGGGTTAGGATTAGGATTAGGATTAGGGTTAGGGTTAGGGTTAGGATTAGGGTTAGGATTAGGGTTAGGGTTAGGATTAGGGTTAGGATTACGGTTAGGGTTAGGGTTAGGGTTAGGATTAGGGTTAGGATTAGGTTTAGGGTTATGATTAGGGTTAGGGTTATGATTAGGGTTAGGGTTAAGATTAGGATTAGGGTTAGGGTTAGGGTTAGGGTTATGATTAGGGTTAGGATTAGGGTTAAGATTAGGATTAGGGTTAGGGTTAGGGTTAGGGTTAGGATTAGGGTTAGGGTTAAGGTTAGGGTTAGGATTAGGATTAGGATTAGGATTAGGGTTAGGGTTAGGGTTAGGATTAGGGTTAGGATTAGGGTTAGGGTTTGGATTAGGGTTAGGATTAGGGTTAGGGTTAGGATTAGGGTTAGGGTTAGGTTTAGGATTAGGGTTAGGGTTAGGGTTAGGGTTAGGATTAGGGTTAGGGTTAAGGTTAGGGTTAGGATTAGGATTAGGGTTAGGGTTAGGGTTAGGATTAGGGTTAGGATTAGGGTTAGGGTTAGGATTAGGGTTAGGATTAGGGTTAGGGTTAGGATTAGGATTAGGATTAGGATTAGGGTTAGGGTTAGGATTAGGGTTAGGGTTAGGGTTATGATTAGGGTTAGGGTTAGGGTAGCATACAGAACCAGAACCAAACTCATGCAAACAGAACCAGAATCAAACTCAACCAGATCCAAACCAACCCTGGAAAATGATCTCTGGAAAAGAGTGGGAACCCTGCTCACAGTAGATCAACAAAGGTTAGGTTGCATTTCCAATATGGCTCCCGACGACGATTCGCTTCAAAACAATGCTTCAGAAACAGATGGGTGACGTCACGGATACTACTTCATTAATTATACAGTCTATGGTAATGGCTAGCTATCTAGCTAGCTGGTTTCTGACTCTTCTTCTGCTGCTGCTTCTTCTTCACCCTCCCTTTAAGTTTTAAGGCAGTTTGTAGCCCTCAAAGACCTAGACAGCTGGCGGCAGCTACTTGTTCTTAAAGGTGACATATCATGCAAAATCGACGAAAAGTGCTAGCGCTAGTTAGCATAGGCACATAGCTACATGTTCGTAGCTGTGTACCAAGACACAAGTCGACATACTGACAAATAAAACAACAAGAAACACTAAATCTGTGACCAATGGTTCAGAAAGGTCCTGCTGCAGGCGCCTCTCCATCAGGATCAGATTCTGGATCAGATTCAGAGGGTTGAAGTAACGCGGGTCTGGGAGCAGCTGACATGTAAACATTAGAGCAACGTGCTGGACAGCCGAGGCCACATCTACTTCCTGAGTGGGCGTGGTCAGAGAGCTCATTCTCATTTAAAGGCACAGACACAGAAAACAGCCTGTTCTGAGCAGGGCTGAAAAAGAGAGGTTTGAACCGCTAATCCTTTCAACAAGCTTTAAAAACTCAGTAACAGCGGACATTCTCAGCTGTCCATTGATACCACATGTTGTCTCTTTCAGCATATTCAAAATAAATGCAGGAGAGTCTGGCACCCCCAAAAATTGTCTAGGTCTTTAAGGGTTAATAGCATAAAGAAACACTATTGCCCCTACTATGAACCAGCTAGTCATACAGTATTCACATTGATTCTGGCTTCAGAACAACATGCTAGTCCAGAGGCTCCAGCACAGCTGTGATGTTACAAAAGTCGAGTCCAATTATTTCATTCCACAAATTCATTTCCTTATGCCTTCCAATAACCGTAAACCTCAATGCCAGAAGTCGTCGTAAGACTCTTTCAAGGAATTCCCCCACAAAATGCTCCATTGACTCCAAAAAATACTGACCTCAAAAAGTAAGTTATGCCACATTTAACTCAAGTCTGATGACAATGTTTGGTGAAATTTTTGCCAACATTGCAAACAAACAAGGCTTTTCATAGCCGCTTAAATAAGGTTAGTATTTTCTTTGCTTACGTCAAAGTCAAGCCAACACGTCTTGTGGGAAATATAATTAGAACGACACTGCTGCAAATTATTGTAATTGTTCCGTCATGACCGGTTTATCTGCAAACATTTGATGGCCTCGCTCTTGGAAAATTCATTTGGCAAAAAGGTTTCCAGGAAGAATCTGTGTCAGGCTTTGTTTTGATGCTGCATTGTGTTGGTGTGTTTTTTTTTTTTTTTGCTTCTAACCTTGAAACCAGCATTTCACTGAGCACTGACCGTAACATGTGTTCGTTTGAAGTCCATACAACCCAAAAGAAACAGCAGCTGCTGGGTGAAATGTTGAAGCCTGGCAATTATTTATGTCATAACACTCAACCAAACATCTCATGTCCACTTGGCTCGTTCACAAGAATGTTTGAAACCACGCAGTAGAGCGCTGTATCTCTACCATCAACTATTCACATTACCGAGTGACGTTTCCTCTCACAGTGAAAAATGTTTCCTGTTGGATGAAATGATACGAACACATTGCGCTCAATAAAACATGTTCACCCTGCTGAAACTTAAAACCCTCTGAACTCAGCAGAGGAAGCACAACATGAAGAAGAACCTGTCCTTGTGTCAATACCTCACCACGCAGTTGCATAATTGAAAGCAATGTTACAGTAAGGATGTGAACACAGCTTTGTTTGATCATGGTTAACAGCAATAGGAGTTTTATTCACAAAGCACATTTCACATGAAAACACCAACATACACTATATTACCAAAAGTATTCGCTCACCCATCCAAATGATCAGAATCAGGTGTCCTAATCACTTGGCCTGGCCACAGGTGTATAAAATCAAGCACCTAGGCATGCAGACTGTTTTTACAAACATTTGTGAAAGAATGGGCCGCTCTCAGGAGCTCAGTGAATTCCAGCGTGGAACTGTCATAGGATGCCACCTGTGCAACAAATCCAGTCGTGAGATTTCCTCGCTCCTAAATATTCCACAGTCAACTGTCAGCTTTATTATAAGAAAATGGAAGAGTTTGGGAACAACAGCAACTCAGCCACAGAGTGGTAGGCCATGTAAAGTGACGGAGAGGGGTCAGCGGATGCTGAGGCGCATAGTGCAAAGAGGTCGCCGACTTTCTGCACAGTCAATTGCTACAGAGCTCCAAACTTCATGTGGCCTTCAGATTAGCCCAAGTACAGTACGCAGAGAGCTTCATGGAATGGGTTTCCATGGCCGAGCAGCTGCATCCAAGCCATACATCACCGAGTGCAATGCAAAGCATCGGATGCAGTGGTGTAAAGCACGCCGCCACTGGACCATAGAGCAGTGGAGACGCGTTCTCTGGAGTGATGAATCACGCTTTTCCATCTGGCAATCTGATGGACGAGTCTGGGTTTGGAGGTTGCCAGGAGAACAGTACATTTGGGACTGCATTGTGCCAAGTGTGAAATTTGGTGGAGGAGGAATTATGGTGTGGGGTTGTTTTTCAGGAGCTGGGCTTGGCCCCTTAGTTCCAGTGAAAGGAACTTTGAATGCCTCAGGGTACCAAACCATGCTCCCAACCTTGTGGGAACAGTTTGGAGCGGGCCCCTTCCTCTTCCAACATGACTGTGCACCAGTGCACACAGCAAGGTCCATAAAGACATGCATGACAGAGTCTGGTGTGGATGAACTTGACTGGCCTGCACAGAGTCCTGACCTGAACCCGATAGAACACCTTTGGGATGAATTAGAGCGGAGACTGAGAGCCAGGCCTTCTCGACCAACATCAGTGTGTGACCTCACCAATGCGCTTTTGGAAGAACGGTCAAAAATTCCTATAAACACCCTCCTCAACCTTGTGGACAGCCTTCCCAGAAGAGTTGAAGCTGTAATAGCTGCAAAAGGTGGACCGACATCATATTGAACCCTATGGGTTAGGAATGGGATGGCACCAAATATGTGTATCTTGGTTTCATCAGACCACAAGACATGGTTCCAGTAATCCATGTCCTCAGTCTGCTTGTCTTTAGCAGATTGTTTGCAGGCTTTCTTGTGCATCAGCTTTAGAAGAAATGTGAGGGGTGTACTCACTTTTGTGAGATACTGTAAGTGAACCTCCTCCCTGTTGGCAAAAGTCTAAACTCTGAGTAAAGGGGGTGGTGAGGGTTTAAAGGATGGCCTTTGCCTTCTGAGTGGCTCTCACTTGTTTGTTTTTGTTAGCAAACCAAGAGGTCATCCCAAAAGTTAAAATAGACTCAATAAAAGATGAATAAAATATAATTGAAAGTGATCTATCAACATTAAAAAAAAAACTCAGCTTCCTCAAGAAAAAAAGCTTCAATTGGCCTTTTTGCAGGTTTGTATAGGCTCGTAAATAATATTTTATTGACAGTCAAATTGTCCCTCTTTCAAACATGCAGTGTGTTGTTTGTAATGAGAGGCTTTCAATGCAACTCCACAACTGCAGGGAGAAAAACATCCTCAAAGATGCCTTAACTCTGATAAAACAAGAGCAATATTTTTGAATCAGTTGAATGCATGTTGTGTGAATTGAAGCCAAAAGCTTTAATAATTCATCTCACCTCTCCCTCCTTGTTTCTCTGATTGCATTCTCCTCTGAGGTAGCTGGAAAGGCTGTTGAAGATGAATTTACCCAGGCCAAGGGAAGAGGCAAAGCACTGCCGGCCTGTCGCCCCTTAATTGGTCAGTGTCACTCTACTGCAGCTCTCAGCTCAGAGATGGAAAGCCTCCTCTCAGTTCCCAAGGAAACAACGAGGCTGCTTTCACACTGCAGCTGCTGCCAGTGCAGCGCTCGTGGGCTAAAGCACGGCCGACACACCGACATAATGTGTTTCAGGGAATGATTTTTTCCTTCAGTAATTGATTCTTATTTTCGCCGAGCTGAATGCACTGCGGCTTTGTGAGAGCCACCGCCACCGCCACCGTCCTATAACAGGACTTCCTGTTGCTGCAAAGATCACATCTCGCACCACGTTACCCGTTTTGTAACGCTCACTTCACAACATGATATAAAGGCTACGTTAAATTTGTTGCATCATGTCTCCAGGACTACCAATTCTCTGATGACGGCACCTTTCATAACACATGAGACTGCTCATGCTTTTCAGGAGGAAAAAGCACTTGTACACCTGAGGAAGGCTGGACTCTTCTGATGGTAGTGTTGTGTCAGTCAACAAATCCCACTAAACCAAAAAAAACAAGCATACATGTCTTTTTTTTTAACCATATGATGTGAATGTGGCTGCATGGTGGTGCAGTGGGTAGCACTGGTACCTCACAGCTAGAAGGTTCCTGGTTCGAATCCCCGGCTGGGCAGGTGCCTTTCTGTGTGGAGTTTACATGGTGTTTTTGTGTTTCACATACATAGGCCAGACATGACCATCAAACAGGCCGGGGGGGGGGGGGGGTCTGGCACCAAGTAGTTCCTTGAGCACCTCCTCTTTTTGCATTCTTCGTACGGGATGGAAATAAAGTAGCGTTGGTTCAAGGTGAGGTAAAGAGGCTGGCCTTTAGCCTTTTCACTAACAGCTACAAGGTGTTTCCCTTTAAATCAAGTCAGTCATGCCCTTATTTGGGCAAAATTCGTAAGTTTAATATCTTGAAAATGCCCCCAAAGGAGAAATGAGCTAATCAGACCTAATCTGTTTTTTTGTACCAGGCTGTAAACATGTTTATTTCTGCTGTAAAGATCATCTTTTCTGAATTGGTGTGTATGTGGTTTCTGGTGTTTCTGCAGCCAGCCTCAAGTGGACACTCTATGAACTGCAGTTTTTAGCACTTCCACATTGGACTCATAGTTTTAGACCGAAGGTTGCTGCTGCTTGTTTATGTCTGAAAAACTGCAAAGCCTTAAAGCACCCATGAAACATTGACAAACTCATATTAGTACCAAACATTAACAATACAATGTTACTCAAAGACTTCCTTGAGTGGCCATTGAGAATTTGAGGCACCAGTATCTGGTCAATTCAGAAAAACAGAGACTTTTATTTCTCAAGTACAACACAGTTTACTTAACAAAGAATTAAATATGCTGACAGACTACAAGAAGAAACCAAGACTAAAAGATAAACAAAAATAATACAAACAAATCACAAATGAATCAAAGCCATATTGGAAATGCTGAACACAACCAAACTTTGCCAGTGTGAGGTAAAGAGGCTGGCCTTTAGTCTTTTCACTAACAGCTACAAGGTGTTTCCCTTTAAATCAAGTCAGCCATGCCCTTATTTGGGCAAAATTCGTAAGTTTAATATCTTGAAAATGCCCCCAAAGGACAAATGAGCTAATCAGACCTAATCTGTTTTTTTTGTACCAGGCTGTAAACATGTTAATTTACTTTAAAGATCGTCTTCTTAGAATTGGTGTGTATGTGGTTTCCGGTGTTCCTATAGCCAGCCTCAAGTGGACGCTCAATGAACTGCAGTTTTTAGCACTCCACATTGGCTTCACATTTTTAAGAATGGAGGTTGCTGCTTTGGTTTGACTCACTTTGGGGACAGCCTCTAGTGGACACTCAAAGAACTTCACTTTTCAAGAAGAAGAAGAAGAAGAAACATACTTTATTAATCCCCAGGTGGGAAATTCAATTTTTTTAGCACGTCCACTTCTGGGGTTTTTTCACAGACCCACACGTTGCCCCTTTTAAAGGCATATGAAAAACGTTAAAGCACAGATAAAACACATGAAATAACATGTGTACATCATCCTATTAGATCATATTGCACAACCACCAACATACTGACATGTAACATCCATGTGCCTGACATCCACAGTGGAGGCCACTTGTTGTTACGAGTGGCCTCCTCAGAGCTGCGATCAACACACTTCAGCCTCAATGATGATTGAGTAACCCTGATTAGAAGGACACAATGATTCCTTTTGTCCACGTGAGCTGGACTTGCTCCCTTTTATCTATAATACAAAGACATTGTTCAAAGATCTTACACCCCCCTTTGGAATTTCAAAGTAGGTTTACGGTATCTTCTTTTGTGCTTCAGATGCAATTTTGTCTTCCCTTGATTGGTAATTAAATCAAGGGAGAACAATGTTAAAATACTCAGAGAAATCTGCAGCACAGTGAACCTTTCTGGACTGTGGTGAAGGAATTTCATGGTAACTCTTATTAATTTGAACTGCACAAAATGTAAGACCATTAATAGAAGCCTTGGTTCTCCTTGGGCAAATTGAAAGTGATTGATTTTTTCAGCATCCTTTAGAAACTAACCCGAGGACAATTTTCCATGTTCTGTTATTTATCACCCTATTACACAATGTAAAAAAAATGAGATTTCTTTGTATTTTTATCACACTATGTTACACAAAAAACCCTCCAATCTGTAAATTAACATCATGTTTGACATATAGAACACAAGTTTCATTTTAGTACCCTCCCCCTTTTACATCCCAGCTCTCACTGCTGCAGCTGGATTTTTTCTGCAGCCACATAATGAGTTAGATGGAGATCTGCTTTAATTCTTATGGTATAATAAACACCTGTGACTTCAGAGTGCGTCAATGCATGTGTTGTGACAACCAAACTGCTGTAAGACTTTATAAATAATCGTATTAAGCAGACGACTGCCTCCCCTCTTCATTTAAAGACATGTAACTGAAAGATTCTGTGAAGGTGTGTTTGCTTTGTGTGCAGCAGTTTGTGCATGCATTGCTGAATGAGTCTGTTCTATTCACTTTTTGTCTGTTAAGCTCACACATTGATATTGATTAGTTCTGATTTCCCAAGGACAGTTGCATGCGACTAACCAGCTTCTTACTGAGGTCAAAGGTCAAGCCCCCTGATTCAGTTTAAGATAGAGGAGCAGTGTTTGAGCTAATCCACAGAGACTGAAGCCTGGTCATCGGTTTGGTAACATCTGGTCAGATGTTTAGCTCGTGCAAAGGAAGATGCACCACTGAAGGAGCGTTTATACCACCATGGGATATTAATGAGACTCCATTTTTCTTTACCTCCTTGGCATTCAGTATTAGCAGCTGGGATATGTCCGATATTGGGGAGAGTCCCTTTTGGGGTTATTTTTGCATTTTGAAGACTTTCTAAAATTTCTTTGACAATTTTAATCGTCACTAAAAAGGCAGTGGTGGACTTGAAAGATGTAGACTAAAATTCAACAAGTCAGCATGCATTGCTTATATCCTTGGATGTAAGGAACCCTATTTCAAGTATGAAAAGGTGCATTTCGACTACAAGTTCTGGGGTATTTCAGCCCCCAGAACTACATTACCCTGAACTAAAAGGTTCCTGTGCCCCCATTGTTGTCTGCGTGTCGACCGCAGGCTGAAGTCCCGGGTAGATTGTGCAAATCAGGCCAGTGACATAAGGAGAAAAAAAATTAAATGCACTACACCACCAGACCAGTAGAGGGCAGTAAAACAAAGACAAATGCCATTCATCACAGATGACACCATAGAAGCAGACGGACAGGCAGGTATCATTATGAGCAACACAACAGTTAGCCTGTTAGCATGAAGAGACTCAGCCGGCGCTGTTTTAGATGGTGCTATATTTCATCACAGATGGATTCACTGAATCAACACGTGAGAGGAGATAAGCGCAAGTAGCAAAGATGTTTCAACACGGCTTTAAAATCCTTTGGCAGTACACCACCAGACCAGTAGAGGGCAGTAAAACAAAGACGAATGCCATTCATCACAGATGGAAAAAACAATGACTGTGAATGGTTATTGGAAAATTTTGAAAAAAAAAATGTTGAAAAAAAAAAATGTTAAAAAAGAAAAGTTGAAAAAAAATTTTTGAAAAAAAAAATTGAAAACAAATTTTAGAATTTTTTTTTTTTGAAAAAAAAAATTGAAAGTAAAAAAATTAGAAAAAAAAAATTTGAAGAAAAAATGTTGAAAAAAAATTTGACAAAAAAAATTTGACAAAAAAGTTGACCCGGAGCCTGTCGAAAAAAATTATTTTCCTCAAATTTGAAATTGTGCTCCAAAGCAGAAAAACATGAAAAAAAGTGAAAATGTTGCGCCTGCGGTTAAAAACATGTAAAAAGCAATGAATGAATCAACACGTGAGAGGAGATAAGCGCGAGTAGCAAAGACGTTTCAACACGGCTTTAAAATCCTTTTGAACTCAAAAAGCCGTGGCAGAGATCGGCCGGTGTTTTGGTTTAAACAGCGACCCTGTTAACTGGAGACTCTCAGCCGGATGCATCCCTCATAAACGTCTTTAGACCATCATTAAATATCTGATGAGGATATTTTGAAATCTTAATAAAAACTGAACTAGTTTGCATTCCCAGGAACTCCCTCTCTGTGTTTCAACAGCTGTGGAAACTCCACAAACACTGACACGTTCAGCTGAGGGTCTCCAGTTTACAGGGTCACTTTGAGAACCGGAACACCGGGAGAGACGCATTCACGGTGCTAGCTCACTTTAGAAAAATGAAGGAAAGAAGGGAAAAAAATAAATAATAATAATATCTGTATTAAAGGGGCCTAGAATATAAGTCATGATGCCAAAAAATGACTAAGAAATAATCAAATATTTGTTGATGTAATTATTGTTGCAGTGATGCATCATTTGAGTTGTGAAGGAAAAATGTATGTTATTTTTAATTTTCTATCAGCTTGTTTTTATTTAAAGAAGGCTTGTTTATTTATCTGTCTGTTTTTGTTTCATTTGTTTATTTGTTATGGTGTATATTAAAGAATATATTAAAAAAGCACATTAAGCATTGGTCAATTTATAAAATAAGAGGCATTCTGAATCAACAAAGTGCAGAGTTCCTCCAGGTAGAGTGCAAACATTTTCTGTGATACAGATGAGGTCCCTGTAGTTGTGTTAAGTAATGATAAGAAGCATCAGAGTTCAGATAAGGTGACTTATTGATCCAAAATTCCAAACTGGTAGTAAGAGTAGTAAACAAACCAGTCACAGTCTACAGTGTAAAAAAACGACCGTCATAAATTTAAATACCTGAACTGACTTTAAGTGACGTTTCTGGAAGGGGCCTCATTTTACTCCAAACACCATGACCTTCAGTCCAGTGTGTGTGTGTGTATGTGTGTGTGTGTGTGTGTGTGTACAGCTGTCTATTTTTACCCTCCAGTGAGAGTCCTCATATACGTCCCGCTGCTTGATGCAGAGTGCTGACATGTCCCACATTTCCCTCTCAGTCGTTCACCTCTGCTCCTCCCGCCGCCTCCGTGAGTCGCTGTACAAAGTTGACCTCAGGTTTATTATGTAAGTCCCTCACACATAAATACATATCCTGTATACTCGTATTTAAGGAAGTTCCATGGCGTGTTTTCATTTCAGGTTGTCCGGGGCAACACTGTGTTGCTGAGAAACATCACACTGTTGTTGGGTATTGAGCAATCGTTTCAAGTATTTACCTCAGGCGGTTAATAATGTATTTTATATGTCAGGTTGTGATGTGGATTTCAAGTTCTTTAAACCAGACTAGTCTTATTTTGTAGAAACATTTTTAGTCCAGCGCCTTTAACTCTTTATTAAAGTGGATGTGTCCTCTTGGTTTCAAAGTCAAGGCACATGCAGAAATGTCTTAAACCTGCATTCTCATAATGGCCAGCAGGGGGCAACTTTACCTGTGATTGAACAGAAGTCTCACACTTAAGGCGTTTTTCGACTGGAGGAACTTTACCCCTGAACTATGTGCGTTTCAACCGGTGGAACTAGGGTCTAAATTTAGTTCAGGGGTAGATAATCTCCCCCCTTTTCAAAAAGCCCGGGGCTTTCAGGGGGCGGGGCCTGCAAAGCTGAACCTGTCTGATTGGTAGATTAACCGCAGTGTTTTTATTCCGCCCGCCGTCCACAATAACATCACACACATCTGTGATTCACTTGATTTCTCTTTTGTATGTGTGTGTACTTTTCAAAAGAAGAAGCTGTGATTCTCTTGATTTAGCAGCTTGTAACAGTAGTCTTCTCTCAGCCCAACACAAATGCGTCTCTCCCGGTGTTCCGGTTTTAAAAGTGACCCTGTAATCTGGAGACCCTCCAGCTGAACGTGTCAGTGTTTGTGGAGTTTACACAGCTGTTGAAACACAGAGGGAGTTTTAAGATCCAATATCCTCATCAGATATTTAATGATCGTCTAAAGACGTTTATGAGGGATGCATCCGGCTGAGAGTCTCCAGTTAACAGGGTCGCTGTTTAAACCAAAACACCGGCCGATCTCTGCCACGGCTTTTTGAGTTCAAAAGGATTTTAAAGCCGTGTTGAAACGTCTTTGCTACTCGCGCTTATCTCCTCTCACGTGTTGATTCAGTGAATCCATCTGTGATGAAATATAGCACCATCTAAAACAGACCAGCTGAGTCTCTTCATGCTAACAGGCTAACTGTTGTGATACCTGCCGGTCCATCTGCTTCTATGGTGTCATCTGTGATGAATGGCATTCGTCTTTGACTTACTGCCCTCTGTAGGAGCCATATGTGTGTGTTTTATATGTGACGTGTTGGTAAGTGCTGTATATTGATGTGAGGGGGGTGTGTGCACTCTGCTGGCACTTGAGTGGTGGGTACGTCACTGTGGGTGTGGGCGCGGTGGTTACAAGTAATTCCACGCACCTGTAGTCTGTTGGTTTTGTTAACGAGGAAGGGTGAGTCGGGAGTGACACTTTCTGTTGACCGCTACGCTTAACACCACATTGGTTTTGCCGTTTCTGTACTTTGTCTTGTATTATATGAAGCATCTGTTCAAGTTGCGCATCGTTAGAAATAAAGAGCATTAACGAGCATTAGAAGTGGATGTGTGTTTCTGTGAGTGCGCGTCACAGGTAAACTCCCGTGCTTAGCCTTCCGCGGCGTGTCGGTTTTGGTTTGGATAAATCGTCAGTCAGCCGCAACACCCTCTACTGGTCTGGTGGTGTAGTGCATTTATTTATCATTTCCTCCATACGTCACTGGCCTGATTTGCACAATCTACCCGGGGCTTCGGCCCCGCGGTCTAAACGCACGAATAAGTTATAAGCTGATATTTATATAGCACCTTTCAAGAAACCCAAGGCCACTTCACAGGGTCAGGTAGGGGGTCTGGGGGGTAGGTGGGGATATCTAACAGGGAATGGTCTTGAGGAAAAGGTGCGTTTTGAGTGCTTTCTTAAAACGGTGCAGGGTTCCACAGAGTAGGGGCTGCCACACTGAATGCTCTGTCCCCGATGGTCTGCAGCTTAGTCCGGGGGATGGAGAGGAGACCCAGGTTCGATGACCTTAGGTTCCGGGATGGAGTGTGTTGGTGGAGGAGGTCAGCCAGGTATTGGGGGGGCGAGGGCATGCAGGGATTTGTAGGTGGCTCTATGTGTCCTAAATCTCCAGAGTTCTGCAGGAATATCCAGCAGTTTGATCAATTTGAAATAAATAAATTAAAAATATGTACATAAATGGATATTATTATAATATATAAATTATAGAAATTATATGCGTAGTTTCATTTGTGCATTTTGTTGAACTAGTAGTTGGTTTTTGGCACCAGCGACCTTCCCAAGTCGCCCAATACTAAGTGTTTTTGCTCTGATAGGCTGCTATGTTTCTGTTTATTTCTTATTTCTAATAACATAATAATCAATGTGTGCATGAGAAAACACTTCAGGACGTTACCGCCTAAAAAGTCTCTGAAATCATCAGCAGTAGATCCATGTTCATTGTGTGCCCAGGCAACTGGAGTTGCTTGTTTTGGCTCCACATGTGACAATGTTGAACTTTGGAAAACCATTGGGAAAATAGTGGCGACCATAGAGGAGGTCATGTTTAACAACCTGCTGTGGTGAGATGTTTTTAACCAATAGGTAAAACTGAAGAGGGTGGGTTTTTTTTTTGTTGTTTGCTTAATTGTCCCATGGTCCAATTTAAAGCTAGGGTTGGTAGTCTCGGAAAAACTAGCATGAATTTGAATGTAGCTTTTCCTCATGACTCCGTCTAACCCCTCCCCTCCTCCCTCGGAGCTCCTCCAAAACGACGCCCCCCCGCTCACATGCACGAGCGCCGCTGATTCATGACCATATGATGGTGACTGATTCAAAACCGGTCCTCACCAAAACATTATCATAGTGAAAGTTAAAAACACAAACAAACATGGCTGCTGTTAGCACTCACAATTATCATGCTAGCATTATCCAGTTATACCAGTGACACGATATCAGGAGAAAAGTTATAACACATATATAATACTGTAACAGCTCTACTGTTTGTTAAACCTGTTCAGTGTAGATGTTCTTAATTCCTACAGTGTTGACGGTCAGTGAAGGCATCAGGAGAGGTGTAGAGTGTGCGAGTGGGAGAGAGGAGAGACAAGAGGAGAAGTTTTTCATTCATTCAAACATTGATTGTTGTTTTGTTGGTTGGTGTGATCACGGCCGACAGTGACCGGTTATTAAAGATCAACGTGTTCACCAATCGGCTCGTCATCCCTACAGCGTCCGGACGGACGCTACAATAAATATATATTTTCTGTAGGACTTACTGAACGTCATTAATTATTCTGCTTGTTGGTGAGAGCTTTTTAGACTCTGATCCAAAGCACCTCATCAGGTCAGAGGGGACAGGCCCGAGGACGAGCGAGAGGGGCAGTAAATAGAGTCAGGGGAAGCAGAGGCAGGAGACGGGGACTCGGAGGAGTGCACGCCGGGGAAATGTACGCGCAGGAGGAGGGCAGAACGGCTGGACGGGATTTGATTGGTTTAAAATTTGGGGAGCCAAAAAACGGTGATTGGTTGGTGTTTTCCCAGGTTTACTCCGGCTGTAGATAGCAGTTTTTTTTCACTCTTTTTTAGGAACACATCATGTATTGATTGCCATCAGGACATAAAGATCATTTTAACCAGTATGACAAAAAGTGTATCTAAATCTGAACACCAACCCCAGCTTTAAATGACATAGAAACACTTGCACGGTGAATCTGCAGCTTTCACAGGTATCCTTTCAACCTAAATTTTAAAGTCAAACTCTTTAAATGTTACATTATTTAAACAAGAAGGTCAATACCACTACAATCCAGAGGAACACACAGTAGTTTAGAAGTTATCCACTGAATAACTGTCATTATCTTGAAGACAAAATCTGTGTTTTTCAGCCTCATGGACGGCCCCAGATGATTAAGAGTAATTAGCTGTTAGCGGCACTCACTAATTAGTGTCATTACTAAACATAACCAGCCCCGATCAGCCTGTAATTAGCCCCTTAATTACTATGTGAGGACTGTTTTAATGAATTTAAATTAAGAACTGAAAATTATTAATACCTTTAAGACAGTGAGAGGGATCTTATCTATTTATGTGGCCTGATTGTGCGAGTGCATTGAGTTATTTTGGTTCCCTGAATGTGACCCCGCCGTCTGAGGACAAGCAGCAGAAATCCCCAAGCAACAAGTGTAACACCACGTCGTACCTGCAGTGCTCAGAGAGAGATAAACACAGAGTAAACAACAGTTGGAATAAAGTTGGAATGCAGAAGAGCAAGTGGAGGGTCAGAAAGTTTTCATAGCCCAGATTGATGGTATGACACATGTGTGAGGCCCTGTTCCTGTGAACTGCATTCCTTGTGCAGGGAGGCCTCCAGGATAGGGGCTCGCTGCAGTATTCTTGTGCCTGCCTGTTTAATCACATTTACAGGAGGGGAAAAGCCGCGGCCGGGGAGCTGCAGGCCACCTGGAGCGGACTCCGGAGCTCACATGTCTTATCATGCTTTCTGCCGGTGCAGTCACGCCTCCCCCCTCGCCTGTGTCCTCACACAAACCAATACTGAAACCGGCCTGCGATGCCTCCTGATCCCGCCTTAACTCCTCCCTCGGTCCGCCTCCCCTGCCTGATTCCACTCCGGGTCTTCTCTGGAGCTTGTTCCCTACTTCGAAAAGTAGGTCACTGTTTGCTTTGTATTATTCAGCAACTGGAATGATTGTGCGGTGAGGGTTCTTGTCTGTGATCTGGGTGACATGCAGGCAGCCCAATGGTGTGCAGAGCAAAGGAGGAACCCACCGAGCAACATCACACTCTCACACACCAACCGCTCGATTTTTGAGATAATATTTAGCTGGGGAGATTAAAGCCAAACTCAGCCGGTTAGTTTTTGCACTCTCACTTCTGAAAATTGCAACCTCAGAGAACGATCTTTCTAAATGTCACAGAGAACACAGATGGACCCTCGATGAGCAAGCACGAGGGGGCCAATGAATAACAACCTTCTAAGGCCGTGAGAGGTCATGAGATGTTTTAACATGAACTAAAATCGAAGCCTCTGCAGACGAGTGAACTCACGGTGAGTTCATCTCATGTCACCACAGCCTGCAGGGCATCAGGGAAATCTGGCAGGAGGTTGGTGTTGTGTGCGTGCAGGTATATGCAGCACTTTTGGGCCCTCTTGCTATGAAATATTTGCGCCAAATGAGTCTGTATTCAGTCCACAGGGGCATTAGCCCGGGCTGGGATCCTACCTGGAATGCAGAGCGGTTACGTAACTCTGAGGACTTTGGATGATCTGTAATTGATGCACTTTGTGGCGTGTTTTCCTTTTTGAACTGGCTTCATATGAAAGCACAGCACAAACAAACACTGCAAATTTATAAGTAGCAGTGTTCAGCTTTGAAAAATCGGTGAACCATCTGTTGAATGACAAATATGGCCTGAGAATTTATGATCTCTCGGTCTCCTTGGACATAATTAAGAGACAGGGAGGGGACCGAATGAGTGAAAGTTTGTTCTTAGTTTCCTGGAGAGTCTGAAATCTGTGGCAGAGAAGGTTTTAGTCTCCTCATCATCTCTCACCTCGAATTTATATTTACTTGAGCCATGCTCTGAGGCGCACCGAGCTGCAGCCTGTCATGAAGGATTAAGTCACTGAGGTGTAAACAAATGCTCAGTGAGTGAGTGGCTTGAAAATACAGCTTTTGGTATGTTGGGGATACACCAGTCTGTGGTGCATCTAGATTATAAGGAATCATAACCACCATTTCTTCATGCACCACAAAGCAGATCAAATCTGTGTATTAATGTGTCAAATTGAAGCATGTCTTTTAACCAATACAATTCATGCACAGGAACATTTCTATGTTTTTTGGACTTTTTTTGCCTTTATGACAAGACAGCTGAAGAGAGACAGGAAACATGGGGAGTAGAGAGTTGGGGAAGACATGCAGCACATGGTGGAAGCCGGGAATTGAACCTGCAACCTCTGCAACGAGCGATACAGCCTCTGTATGTGGTGCGCTTAGACCGCTAGGCCACCAGCGCCCCAACACATGTGGAACACTTTCTAATAGGTGCACAAAACATTAAAACATCCTAATATCATACCTCCAAGTTCAAGCCACACATTTAATAGGTCAACACAGTTTTCTACAATGATACACCAAAACGACTTGACTTTCAGACTTCCATTTAGGCCCTACAACCCTTCGGTTCCCACATTTGCAACACAACTAAAATCCAAAGGAAGATGCAATAAGAAGAAAAGGAGTGGGAACAACTGCACCCTACAGGAATGGACCATGCGGCAGCCTCTGGTCTCAAACTATGAAACCCATGCAGAAGTGTTATAAACTGCAGTTCATGGAGTGTCCACTTGAGGCTGGCTGCAGAAACACAGGAAACCACATACACACCAATTCAACTAAAGACGATCTTTACAGCAGAAATAAACATGTTTACAGCCTTGTTCAAAAACGGCTTGGGTCTACATAGCTAATCTCTCTATCGGCACACATTTTAAGATTGAGTTTTGCCCAAATAAGGACATGACTGACTTGATTGACAGGCGGGAACACATAGCTGTTGGCTAGGAGGCTCAAACCCCGCCTCTTCACCTCACACTAAGCTTGGTTGGGTTGGGTTCAGCACTACCAATATGGCTCCCGCTGACGATTGGCTTCAAGACAGCGCTCAGGAACAGATGGGTGACGTCACGGATACTACATCCATTATTTATACAGTCTATGATGGGTGCATCAAAACTACTTGCCCTTCAGAACTCTTGGGTTCCCACATTTGCAACACAACTGAAATCAATCAATCTCAATCAATCTTTATTTGTATAGCGCCAAATCACAACAAATGTTATCTCAAGACGCTTTTACAAACATAGGAGGTCTAGACCACTCTATGTCAAATTATGAACAGAGACCCAACTTCAAGACAGGGTAAGACTCAGTCTGACCCCACCTTAATCCATCATGAGCACTGCACATCGCAGTATTTAGCAAGTTACAGTGACGAGGAAAGACTTCCTTTAACAGGCAGAAACCTCCAGCAGGACCAGACTCATGTTAGACAGCCATCATGCCTCGACTGAGTTGGGTCTGGAAAGACAGATAGAGGGGAGTAAGAGAGAGAGGTGATAGTGATGAGACGAGTAGTAGAAGCTGTTGCCGCTGGAGTCCAGCACGTCCGCAGCAGGAGGACGTCTACGGCAGCTCAGAGGAACCTACGAGACAAGGGAGCTCAGGGACTCCAGAAAGGTCTATGGTTAGTAACTTTAATGGGACAGGTAGAGTTAAAGTAAGTGATGAGGGGGTTGGGGGGAAGGGGGTGAGCTAGGATCCCAGTGTGTCAGTGTGCCAGTTCCCCCGGGAGTCTAAGCCTATAGCAGCATGACAAAAGCTGGTCCAAGCCTGATCCAGCTCTAACTATAAGCTTTATCAAAAAGGAAAGTTTTAAGCCTACTCTTAAAAGTGGAGAGGGTGTCTGCCTCCCGGACCCTGACTGGTAGATGATTCCAAAGGAGAGGGGCCTGATAACTGAAGGTTCTACCTCCCATACTACTTTTAGAGATTTTAGGTACAACTAGCAAGCCTGCATGTTGGGAGCGTAGAGTTCTAGAGGGGTAACAGGGCACTATGAGCTCTTTAAGACACAAGGGTGCCTGATTTTTAAGGGCTTTGTAGGTTAAAAGACGGATTTTAAATTCTAGTCTACATTTTATTGGGAGCCAGTGAAGAGAAGCTAACACTGCAGAGATGTGCTCCCTCTTCCTAGTTCTAGTCAGTACTCGAGCTGCAGCGTTTTGAACTACATTCAGATGGATACAGTAGTTATTTGTGAATGTGCCAAGTCACACAGTAACTTCCATGTAGTGGAATGAAAGATGAGAACAGCTGATTAACGGGACACAGCAGTGCTGGTGTTAAACAGTCTGATCCCACCTTAATCCATCATGAGCATTGCACATCGCAGCATTTAGCAAGTCACAGTGGCAAGGGCAAACTTCCTTTTAACAGGCAGAAACCTCCAGCAGGACCAGACTCATGTTAGACAGCCATCATGCCTCGACCGAGTTGGGTCTTGAAAGAGGGATAGAGGGGAGTAAGAGAGAGAGAGGTGATAGTGATCCAAAGGAAGATGCAATAAGAAAAAAAAGAGTGGAAACAACTGCACCCTAAAGGCATGGACCCTCTGCCAGCTAACGTGCAATAAAGTTTTACATTCTATGCGTTCTGCAACATTTACACTTAAAGCATGCTGGGATACCGAGCTGGTGGAGGCATTTTTTATCAACCTTTTCTTCCTCATTATTTCACAATCATCCATAAAAAACAAACTGGTGACCAGTGAGGCTGGGCGGACGCAAGTGAAGGCCAATAGATTCTCAATAAGAACACCGTCGGTGATCACAAACCACTTCATGTGAGCAATTTGGGTCATGAAAAACTTCCATGAATTGATTTAGGGGTCAATTTTAGTTCATTGTTACAACCACCAACAAAATTGTCTTTCTCTGATTTGCTGTATCTGTTTCATTTAAAGTTTGATGTCTGAGTTCTGAGTGGGAAGCCTCCTGAAGTTTGTATTCTGACTCCGGAAATTCATGAGAAGTTCACCAACCCTGACCTTAAAATCCAATATGCCTGACCTTCCAATCTACAGTCATGAAAGGCTGAGGACGACCCTTCTTTTCCTTGCTCTTGTTTTATTTTCATTGCTTTAGTTGTTATTTTATGTATTCCACATTTTATTAAATATTATCTTTTTGTCAAGTAGGTTTTAACTGTCATCTAAAGTCTTAATGCCCTACATTATGATGTCCTGTTGCTGCTGTCAAATGAGTAATAATGCCACAACAACCTCACCTCCTGAATCCATTGGAATCTCGTTCTTCCAGATTGTTGTGCTGGAGCTTCTGAAGCTTCCTCATGCCTCTCAAATGTGCTTTCCTGAATAATGAGACTGGTTTCTGGTAAACTTCAAGAGTGAACATCCTGCTAGAGACCAAAAGACAGCGTTAGAAACAAGCTAGCAAACGCATTGGCATGGTTAAAAGCCAGTAGTTTCTATCATGAGGTGGTGGAGACCAAAAACAGAGCTAAAAGGGACGTCAACATTTGAGTTAAATTTGAAATTTTAAAGACATTTCTCGGTTGTTTTTTTTTCTGCTGTAGCAAAGAATGATTAATTTCTGTGGGTTAAATTGTAATTCCAATGAAAGCTAACCCAGTCATTAAATGTTAAAAGTGTCCTAATGATAAGAGTGTTGTTCTGTAAGTCAGGTGATTCTAATAAAGCTGACCATGTTATATGCACCTTCCTGAGATACAGCATTGACTAGAAAGGGAACGTGTCAGCTGCACAGTGCGTGAAGCAGCCGTAACGCCATGCCATGCATCCTGTGGACCTGAGGCTTTAGACACAAGAAACTCAATGTAGCATGCTTTGCAGCTAGAATGCCATATATTTTTATAAGAGGTGGAGGAGACCCAAATTAGAGCTAAAAGGAGAGTCAAACTTAAGAAAATAAAATGTATATCTCTGGCGCGGCGGCGTGGGGGCACGCTCTCGAGACAGAGATGAGATGCACTGCAGCGTGCCCCTTGGATGCTACAGCATTGACTAGAATGGGAACGTATCAGCTGCACAGTGCGCGGCGCAGCTATAACATAACGCCACACATCCGGTGGACCCTAGGCTTTAGACACAAGAAACTCAGTGTAGCATGTTTTGCAGCTAGAATGCCCTATATTGTTATAGGAGGTGGAGGAGACCAAAAATAGATCTAAAAGGAGAGTCAAACTTAAGAAAATACAATTTATATCTCTGGCGTGGCGGCGTGGGGGCACGCTCTCGAGACGGAGCTGAGACGCATTGCAGTGCGCCCTGTGGACGCTGCAGCATTCACTAGAATGGGAGCATTATGGCTGCACAGCGCGCAGAGCAGACGTAACGCAACGCCATGCATCCTGTGGACCCTAGGCTTTAGACACAAGAAACTCAATGTAGCATGCTTTGCAGCTAGAATGCCATATGTTTCTATAGGAGGTGGAGTAGACCAAAAAAAGAGCTAAAAGGAGAGTCAAACTTAAGAAAATAAAACGTAAAATGAGAGATAAAAACTGTGTAAAGACTAGAAGGGTACATTTTGTCATTCTGAAGATTTAAATAAAAATGTGAAATGAAAAGTTTTATTGTTTGTTCCTGGTTTTTAAGTTAAAATATTTAGCTTGTTTTTCATGAGTCAGGCAGAACATCAATTCATTTTATTCAACAAACCTGTCCCCTCTCTCTTTTTAAAAAAAAAAGTGCTTTTAGCTACTCTTCCAAACCTTAGCTATTTTATCATGGTCCCTCGTTGTCTCCTTTTCTCTCCTCCTGATACAATGTTCTCGTTTTTCCCTGGGCTGAATAAATAAGAGGCATAACAAGCACAGATGATGTAAGCTGTCGTCGCATTAATGCCATTGACTGAAAGGCCGAATGCCTCCGAACACAAAGCCTGCAGGTTTCAAATTGATACTCCGGTCAGAATAAAGACGGCGTATGAGCGGGAATAAATCATCTCCTCGTTTCCTGCTGAGGTTCTGATAACCTTTTCCTTTCCTCATTAACAGATGGAGATTACGAATGTTCTGAAATATGTCATGGTTTCATCTCAGTGTGATAAAAACCCATCAAACAGGGTGTTTGATTGGCTCATCTCGCCGTTTGAAGCTTGTGGATTCATCTTTGGTGTTGACTCATGTTTGCCATTAAATTTGATAAAAAAAACGAAAGAAGTCTCATTTGAAGCTAGAGTCCAAATGTGCTTTTCAAAACAAAAGTTCACACATCCTTTTCCTGTAGTCAGTCACTTATAAAGAAAAATGCCTCGCCCCAGAGGTATGAAGGTGTGGATGAGTACACCGTGTCAATAACAAGCTTGTTGTTGGCAAAGCTGACAATCTTCAATTAGCCCTCCTTTTAATAAGGCGGTTCCCTTTTTTTTACGAGAACTGTTGTATGTGTCAGAGAACATTATAGTTCCCTAAGCCTAGCATTTAAGTTAATCTGAGCGTGAAAATGTGATGTAAGATTTGTACAGAGAGAGGATGAGGAATAACATCCCCCTGATGATGGAAACAAAGGACAGCTGTCTGCATTCAAATGTGAGACCACGCCTGGTTTCTCTTTCTGATTCATGTCAGTGAGGTCTGTCTGTTCCAGAGCAATTACGAAACTGGACACCCATTACAATCATATGTCTGGTTTTGTTTCATTTAGTCATTTGTTACACACAGATCGGCAGAACACATAAAGGAATAAAAAAAAGGTGTGTTTTAAGAGGGCTGTAAGGTCTCTATCTGAAAGACACATGAATACAAGAGGACAAAATGATGAAGAATAAGTGAGCAAAAACTCCACAAATGAAAAATAAAGTAGATTTTAATAATAATAATACATTTTATTTATAAAAGCGCTTTAAAAGGTTCTCCAAGCGCTTTACAGGAAACAATTATACAATAGAAAAGCAAAGGAAAACAGTGCAAAAAAAGCAAAGAAAAGCAAGGCAGCAAAATAAAACAAAACAAGAAAAAAAATCAATCAATTCTAGTTTAAAAGCCTTTCTAAATAGGCGTGTTTTGAGTCCGGATTTGAATTTGGTGAGTGAGGGAGAGAATCTGAGGTGTTGGGGGAGAGAGTTCCAGAGGGTGGGGGCAGCGACAGAGAAGGCCCTGTCCCCCCAGGTTCGGTGCTTGGGTTTGCTGAGAGGGGTGAGGAGGTTGGCGTTGGTGGAGCGGAGGTTGCGGGAGGGATTATATGGCTGCAGAAGGTCGGTGAGGTAGGAGGGAGCTAGGTTATGGAGGGCTTTATAGGTGATGAGTAGGATCTTGTACTGTATTCTGAAGGGGATGGGAAGCCAATGGAGGTTCTGGAGGACTGGGGTGATGTGGTCTCTGGAGCGGGAGTGAGTGAGGAGGCGTGCAGCTGAGTTTTGTATGTATTGTAATTTGTTGAGGAGGGTGTTGGGTGTACCGTAGAGGATGCTATTGCAGTAATCGAGTCTTGAGGTGATGAAGGCGTGGATGAGAGTTTCAGCTGCTGTGAAGGAAAGGGAGGGGCGGAGGTGGAAGAAAGCAGTTTTTGAAATATTGTTAATGTGTTGTTGAAAGTTAAGTGACTGATCAAAAATGATACCAAGGTTACGGATGTGGGTGGATGCTGAAACAGTGGATTTATCAATAGTGAGTGAGAAGTCTGGGCAGGTGGAAGTGAGGGATTTTGGGCCTATGATGAGAATTTCGGATTTATTACAATTGAGTTTGAGAAAGTTTGTTTGCAACCAGGAGTTTATTTCAGTGAGGCAGTTTGTGAGGGTGGTGTGGGAAGCAGCGGTGATGGATGTGGTTGAAATGTAAAGCTGGATGTCGTCGGCATAACAGTGGAAATGGAGGCCGTGGCGGCGTATGATGTGACCAAGGGGGAGCATGTAGATGATGAAGAGGAGGGGACCAAGCACCGAACCCTGGGGGACACCATGAGAGAGGGGGGCTGTGCGTGACTTGAGGTTGTTGATGCTGATAAACTGATGGCGGTCAGAGAGGTAGGATTTGAACCAGGAGAAGGCGGTGCCAGTGATACCGAGGGAAGATTGAAGGCGGGTGAGGAGGATGGAGTGACCCTTTTAATTTAGATTATAGTTATCTAAAATTAAACTTGGATTGACCTAATGGGGTCGTTCAATTAAAAGAAACGGGATAATGAAATCAGACAAGATCAGGTAAATTAATCTTGGTTTTTAAATGGAATTAAACACCTGCTAATATTTTAGAAGGATTAATACAACTTTGATCCAAAAAGGTCACCTGGGACAAAGAGTAAACCAACAAACTAGTGACGGCTATGCTTGTTGTTTTATTTAGGCAGCCATCCATAGTGCACTGGTTGGAAGATGAAGATGAAGTCAAGTCAAATTTATTTATAAAGCACATTTAAAAGCACAACAGAAGGTGATCAAAGTGCTGTACAATACATACAAATAAGAATTAAATAAAATAAAAAACACAGTTAGAGACCAAACCTAACAGTTATTTGAAAAAGAGACAAACAAACAACAAAGTAAGGGCATCATTGGGAAGTGAAACCTATTCAGGACTCGAGGACTCAAATGCCAAAGTATAAAAGTGAGTTTTGAGGCGAGTCTTAAAAGAGTCAACAGAGGGGGGCGGTTGATTGAGGAGGGGAGGCTGTTCCAAAGACGCGGGGCCTTTACTCTAAAAGTGCAGTCGCCCTTCAGTTTATATTTTTGACCTGGGAACTGCCAGGAGACCCGTGTTAGAAGACCTTTAAAGACCTGGAGGTTTTGTAAGGGGCTCAGGAGGTCAGTTATACAGGAAGGGGCCAGACCGTTCAGAGCTTTACAATACAAAAAAGCAAAACCTTAAAATAAATTCTGAAGCGAACTGGAAGCCATTGGAGGGAAGCCAAGACGGGGATGATGTGATCCCGTCTTCCTGGTAGCAGTCAGAAGCCTGGCTGCAGAGTTTTGGACCAACTGCAGCCGGGACAAGGCGGACTGACTGATTCCAGAACACAGGGACTTACAATCATAGACATATAAAGAGTAGACAATGCATTGGCTGCTGGGGCGCAAGAAATACGGCCGCCATCTTGGTCCGGTCATCCTACCCATGATCCTACCTGAAAACGCAAACTGAAGGAGGAGAGACTTCAAGATGCCAGAGCACTGTGCGGCAAAATACACATCATACATCACATACATCACATATCATATGATGTTAGAACCATGTGTCCTGTATGATACCTACATGTATGACATTAGAACCATGTGTCCTGTATCATACCTACATGTATGACGTTAGAACCATGTGTCCTATACCATACCTACATGTATGACATTAGAACTATGTGTCCTGTATCATACTTACATGTATGACATTAGAACCATGTGCCCTGTATCATACTTACATGTATGACATTAGAACAATGTGTCTTGTATCATACCTACATGTATGATGTTAGAACCATGTGTCCTGTATCATACCTACATGTGTGATGTTAGCACCATGTGTCCTGTATCATACCTACATGTATGACTTAATAACCATGTGTCCTGTATCAGACCTACATGGATGACGTTAGAACCATGTGTCCTGTATCATACCTACTTGGATGACGTTAGAACCATGTGTCCTGTATCAGACCTACATGTATGACATTAGAACCAAGTGTCCTGTATCATACCTACATATATGACATTAGCACCATGTGTCCTGTATCATACCTACATGTATGACATTAGCACCATGTGTCCTGTATCATACCTACATGTACGACATTAGAACCATGTGTCCTGTATCATACCTACATGTATGACTTAAGAACCATGTGTCCTGTATCAGACCTACACGTATGACATTAGAACCATGTGTCCTGTATCATACCTACATGTATGACATTAGAACCATGTGTCCTGTATCATACCTACATGTATGACGTTAGAACCATGTGTCCTGTATCATACCTACATGTATGACATTAGAACCATGTGTCCTGTATCAAACCTACATGTATGACATCAGAACCATGTGTCCTGTATCAAACCTACATGTATGACATTAGAACCATGTGTCCTGTATCAAACCTACATGTATGACGTTAGAACCATGTGTCCTGTATCATACCTACATGTGTGACGTTAGAACCATGTGTCCTGTATCATACCTACATGTATGACTTTAGAACCATGTGTCCTGTATCATACCTACATGTATGATGTTAGAACCATGTGTCCTGTATCATACCTACATGTATGACATTAGAACCATGTGTCCTGTATCATACCTACATGTATGACATTAGAAGCATGTGTCCTGTATCATACCTACATGTATGATGTTAGAACCATGTGTCCTGTATCATACCTACATGTATGACTTTAGAACCATGTGTCCTGTATCATACCTACATGTATGACATTAGAACCATGTGTCCTGTATCATACCTACATGTATGACATTAGAACCATGTGTCCTGTATCATACCTACATGTATGATGTTAGAACCATGTGTCCTGTATCATACCTACATGTATGACATTAGAACCATGTGTCCTGTATCATACCTACATGTATGATGTTAGAAACATGTGTCCTGTATCATACCTACATGTATGACATTAGAACCATGTGTCCTGTATCATACCTACATGTATGATGTTAGAAACATGTGTCCTGTATCAAACCTACATGTATGATGTTAGAACCATGTGTCCTGTATCAAACCTACATGTATGACATTAGAACCATGTGTCCAAAAAGTGGGACGGTACGGCTCAGTAATTTGGGGACCTGTCCTGGTTTTGGTTGATGGTAACGCCACAAAACTGAACTGCACTGCTTGGTGGAAACGGGGCTTTGGACAGACATCTGCCTCGACCAAGTTGGGGTTGGAAAGAGGGATATGGGAGAATAAGAGAGAGAGAGAGCGATGATAGTGATGAGGCCAGTAGTAGTAGATGTTGCGGCTTGAGTCCAGCATGTCCGTATCAGCTGGAGTCTTGTTCGCTCAGAGGAACCTACGAGACAAGAGAGCTCAGGGACTCCAGAAAGTTCTATGGTTAGTAACTTTAATGGGACCGGCAGATAAGAGCATCCAGTTGTTGAAAGGGAAAAACTTCATGTTGGTAGATTTTGTGTCACCAGCCAGCATTTCATGAGTCGTGCACATTTTACAAAATCGTATGGAAATTCTTTGTGATTGAGACATTCAATCCTTCCAAAGAGTGTACCGTTTTATCCTGGTTTCAGTGGGAACATGCGGCCCACACAGCTGCCTGCATGTTTCACTGTCTTTGTTGCCTGGCTCAGTGGTGGGTTTTAGAGATGATGCTGTTCTCTGGCTCATCCTCCACAGGGAACAACAGAAAATCATCCAACGTGTCCTGCAGAGCTGGAGATGGAGGCCACGGTCTGCTTCAAAAATGAAAACCCTGTACTGGAGGTTCAGAGAAAACCAAAATACTGTTCTCTGCCGGAAGAGATGCTTCACTTTTAAAAACTAACGGACTTTCACCTTTTGGCTTTTGACAAAAAAAACAAAGCTCTGAGGCAGCTAAGGAGACTTCAAAAAGGCTCTTCAAAGTAGAAACACCAGTTTCAACTTTTTGTAGAAATATTAAATGACCCTGTCTTATTGGGTTCCCCCTTTCTCACCTTCTGGTCCTCCCTCTCCCTTTGTAGACTTGTTTTTGTGCTTGTATTTGTATTAAGAATCAGTTTTTAATGTAAATTTGTTTGATTTCTGATAAACACAAAGCCCAAATGCTGTGTCACACCCAAAGCCAGTCAATGGAAGGAGTCTGCTGCAGGATTTCTGCTCACGTCCATGCAATTAACGGATTCAGACATTTATGTTTGGTCAAACAACCAACCAGGGAAATGTCAGGGACATTTCCAGGAGTCTAGAGCAGGGGTTCCCAAACTGTAACTCATACGACCCCACTTCAAAAAAACTGAAATATCCCTTTAATGGTTAAAATTCAGAATAAAGTCCCCTGAAAGCTACAGAATGGTTTCAGTTATAATCCATAATCATGCATGCTGTACGTACGATCAAATATTGATGCTCTTCCTGTCCCTGCAGTATTGCATTAACATTTCTGCAGGATGGTTTTGCTGCAGAAAAATATTGCTGACACATCCGAGTCAGTCAAATCGTGGTCAGTTCAGTGCTGAATCTACATCTGCCATCTGCCGCGTCCCCGGAGCGCCATCCTGACCTCCACCCTTAAAGCTGCACAAGCCAGAAGAGAGTCTCTCACCTCGAAACAACCCCGGCTGCTGCTTTTATGCATGCTGGCATGGTCACTAACCCAGCTCCTGCCTTCGAGAGTCAGGCGGATAAACAAGATGAGATCAGATTGTCCTCGCTGCAGAGCATCATCGCAAAGTCAGAGCATTACATCACAGCGCCAGATCTCCTCCATTTTTTTAAAATTCAGAGTAGTAGTGTTACATAGATGGTGTCTCCCTTTTTAAGACACATCTCAAAGTGTTCAAATGTGCAGCAGGGAAATCATAACAAGAAATGCATTTCTTCAACAAACACATCATCCCTGTTCGTTTCAAGCCATCCAACACACTGAGACAGAAACTGGTTCATCCCAGGGACAGAACACCTCAGCACAAACAGAGTAATGTAGTTTATGTCATACAGTGTAACAAAGATTGCAGGGAAGGGTACATTGGTGAAACTAAACAACCTCTCCACAGATGCATGGCCCAACACAGAAGAGCCAGCTCCTCAGGCCAGGACTCAGCCGTACATCTGCACCTCAAGGACAAGGGACACTCCTTTGAGGACAGCAAGGTTCAGATCCTGGACAGAGAAGAGCGTTGGTATGAAAGAGGGGTCAAGGAAGCCATCTATGTTAAGCTTGAACACCCTTCTCTTAACAGAGGTGGTGGACTAAGACACCATTTGTGTCCTACATACAATGCTGTTTTGAATTCTGTCAAAACAAGTAAGACCATACTCACAGCAGAGACCATGTGACTCTAACGACTCACAGCTGACCCATCACCCTAACGACTGTCAGGAACTAGACTAAGGACCCTTTGGGACTCCTGGACACACCCACGACTGTTAGAGGCTTATATCTTCAAGGTCTTCCCCAGTCTGGTCAGAACTGAAGAAGCCTTTCAGAGGAGAGGTGAAACGTCTTCAAGAATTTCTACCAGTCCAGTTGCCTTACGGATCAAGCTTTGGATTATCAAGACCTGGATGACTGAGAACCTTCACAGACATTTTAAGAAAAACTGCACCATAATATGTAGAAGATCAACCAAAGCTGGATTGTGCTCAAATGATGCATTTTCCATGGAATAAAGATTGCTTAACCTAACAACCAAGCACTAACAGGTTCATTTAGTTTTTAGCATTCTATCTATTTACAGTCTCATCCATGTTGTCTGTCTGGTCCTCTGAAAACCTCTGACCTGTTGACTCCAGGCCTGGCTCCGCTCATCATGACTTTGGTTTGTTGTTGTAGTTAAGTGAAATACGATCTGGTGATAACACAGAGTGTTTGATTCTGAAAATAAACCGGATGTTTTCATTTTGTTTTGGTGAAACCTGACTTCCTGTCCCGCTCCATCTGCTCTGATTGATGCATCGTGCTCCGGCATCCAGCAAAAATAGAAGTCTTGCGTATCTGATCCCGGAATTAATTTACTTTGTTATGAGACTTCCTCTCTGAAGTTACAAGAATTCATTGAAAACTCTTTTTATTTCTGTTTCTCCAAACGTCCTCTCCTGTCCGTGTCTGTGTGATAGAAGTGGAGTCAACCAGGAGAGTCCTCCAGTGAAGGTCTGATGACTTCTTTTGACCACACCAAAGCTACAGAGTATACACAGAGTATATAGCCTGATGGCTAGGAGCATGATTTCTGCTTAAACCACATTAGATTGGGGGGTAATTTACCTTGTTATGAGAGGTCCTCTCCTGTGTGATTGAAGTGGAGTCAACCAGGAGAGTCCTCCAGTGAAGGCCTGATGACTTCTTTGCACCATGAAGCTACTGTATATGGACCACATTAGATAGACTCGACCATTGTGGGACATTAAGAGGGAGGTATAACTTACAGTAGGAAGATTGAATATTCCCTGCATGGGATCAATAGAGTTAAAGCTACAACGGCAAAATTCCACCAGATCCTTGTCCGGCTGCGTCTCTGAGCGGATCCAGTGGAAGTTAACACATTGACTAGAATAGAAATCGATCAGATCTTGTGCCGTGACGGATCGGAGACGGACCGGACACGGATCTGGTAGAATTTGGCCGTTGTAGCTGTAACTCTCTTGATCCCATACGGGGAGTATTCAGTCTTCTTACTGCATGTTATATCTCCCTCTGAATGTCCCACAATGGTCGAGTCTATCTAATGTGGTCCATGTACAGTAGCTTCATGGTGCAAAGAAGTCATCAGGCCTTCACTGGAGGACTCTCCTGGTTGAGTCCGCTTCTATCACACAGGAGAGGACCTCTCATAACAAGGTAAATTCCCCCTCCTGTTATGTTTGTTTCTCTGGAACAGCAATAATGTTCCTTTTTTTAAATCAGATTTTTAACTCCATTACTAACCATTTAAATCAGGATTTAGTGCATTGGTGTTCTTTAGTTCTCACAGATCATAGTTCAATGAGGATAACTCACTTGTTTTGCATTAAAATCAATGTTAAAATTTGTTTTAATGTACACTGGAAAGCCTTAAATATAAATACAACAGTTTTTTATGGCATATATTTTTATTTTACATTTTTAATTCATTTATTTTTTATGAAGTGATGTTGATAAATTAACACGACACCTCTTCTGTCACATTCTGCCCAGATTTCTATGCTGCATTTCACTGGTTTGGAAGGCATATATTACCTAAAATAGGCTTTTAAAAAGGGGTCAATTTGACCCACAACATAACAGGAGGGTTAATTCAGACCTGTGTCATCATCCAGCTCTGCCTCGGTTCGTGTCCTCATCTTACCCTTATGGAACCTGGCCAACATTGCTGTCATCTCCTTTTTATTCAGGACTTCCTCCGTTATCCAACACTGTAGAGATTTGTGAGTTCATGTTAATTTGATGTTACTCTCAGGCAAAAACAGACAAGTGAGTGACATGTTATGCCTGCCAAAGGATGTGTGTTACGTAATGCACCATGGGTAATATATTTCAGATGAAGTTAAGAATTTCTAAGAGAAACTGTAAAATGCTGAGGACAGGAAAGGTTACCAGCAGCTGGAGGGAAGTACATTGGGGTGCTGGTGGCCTAGCGGTCTTAGCGCCCCTCATACAGAGGCTACTGACCTCGTCACAGAGGTCACCGGTTGGACTCTAGTCCGCGACCATTTGCTGCATGTCTCCCCCAAGTGGCAACCTCTGGTCACGAGAATTGAAGTCAATGCGGAAGTGTTAAAAACTGTAGTTCATCAAGTGTCCACTTGAGGCTGGCTGCAGAAACACCAGAAACCACATACACACCAATTCAGAAAAGATGATCTTTACAGCAGAAATAAACATGTTTACAGCCTGGTACAAAAAACAAGTGTAGTCTGGATACCTCATTTCTTGATCGGCACACACTGTACGAGGGTGATTTTTTTCATAACGCAGCAATTTCAAAGATATTAAGATTACGAGTCTTCCAATGAGAGGCACAGCTGATTTGATTGACAGGCGGGAACACTGTAGCTGTTGGCTAGGAGATTCAAAGCCCCGCCTCTTTACGCCACACTCGTTCAACAGCAGTTATGTTGAGTTCAGCATTTCCAATATGGCTGCCGCCGCCGATTTGCTTCAAAACAGCTCTTCAGTAACAGATGGGTGACGTCACGGATTATACAGCCTATGATCTTACCCCTCTCTCTGCTCCCCACATTACCTGAGTCCCTTCAGCTGTCCTATCAGATAACGGCATATAAAAAAAAACACACATTTACAAAAAAATAAGTCCTCGTTCATCAAGGGCTTACGTTTTGAAGTGACGGTTCAGGGTACCGGAGCTTTCTGGCCCACGTAAACCCCTGGTGGTGTCTCTTAATTTTGAGTTCTTTCATTCTGGAGCTAATTAGCATTGCAGCTAATGTGAATGTGGTTGGGTAACAGCCAAGCGGCAACCTCCAGTCTCAAAATATGAAGCCCATGCTGAAGTATTATAAACTGCAGTTCATTGAGTGTCCACTTGAGGCTGGCTGCAGAAACACTGGAAACCACATACACACCCATTCAAAAAAGACGATCTTTGCAGCAATAATAAACATGTTTACAGCCTGATTCAAAAACCAGCTTGGGTCTACGTAGCTAGTTTCTCTTTTGGCACACACTGTATGGGGGATGAATGTTTATGCCCAAATAAGGACATGACTGACTTGACTGACAGGCGGGAACACTGTCGCTGTTGGCTAAGAGGCTCAAACCACGCCTCTTTACCTCACACTAGAGGCTGATTTATACTTCTGCGTCACCCCTACTTCCGCCCATCAGCCGCCCATCGGCCGCCCATCGGCCGCCCATCGGCCGCCCATCGGCCGCCCATCGGCCGCCCATCGGCCGCCCATCGGCCGCCCATCGGCCTAGATTTCGACCGGCTATCAGAGAGACCACACTGACCACAAGCGTCACCTTCTGCGTCACCCCTACGCAGCAGGGGCTGACCACACACCACATACTTGTGCGTCGATGTGTCCGTGATGCGCCGCAATTCTCCGCCGAAACACTGGTCAGTGTGGTCTCTCTGATAGCCGGTCGAAATCTAGGGCGATGAGCGGCCGATGGGCGGCCGATGGGCGGCCGATGGGCGGCCGATGGGCGGCCGATGGGCGGCCGATGGGCGGCCGATGGGCGGCCGATGGGCGGCCGATGGGCGGAAGTAGGGGTGACGCAGAAGTATAAATCAGCCTTTAGTGTGAGGTAAAGAGGTGGGGATTGAGCCTCTTAGCCAACAGCGACAGTGTTCCCGCCTGTCAGTCAAGTCAGTCATGTCCTTATTTGGGCATAAACATTCATCCCCCGTACAGTGTGTGCCAAAAGAGAAGCTAGCTACGTAGACCCAAGCTGGTTTTTGAATCAGGTTGTAAACATGTTTATTGAATGGGTGTGTATGTGGTTTCCTGTGTTTCTGCAGCCAGCCTCGGGCGGCCTCGGGCGGCCTCGGGCGGCCTCGGGCGGCCTCGGGCGGCCTCGGGCGGCCTCGGGCGGCCTCGGGCGGCCGATGGGCGGCCGATGGGCGGCCGATGGGCGGCCGATGGGCGGGATCCCGTAAGTGCTGTAAATGAAGGAAACACAATGCCACCGAGCGGACCAATCACAGGGCTTGGGGTCTGCATCGATTCTGCATGTAGTTACATTTTGGAGGAGGTGCACGTCAGCTACGTGCGTAGGTACGGGAGCTACGCGGACCTTAAGCTTGGTTGAGTTCAGCATTACCAATATGACTCCAGCCAACGATTGGCTTCAGAAACAGAGCTTCAGAAAGATACTACGTCATGCTGTTTTTTTAGCTAATATCAATCAATCAATCAATCTTTATTTGTATAGTGCCAAATCACAACAAACGTTATCTCAAGACGCTCTAGACCCCTCTATGTCAAATTATGAACAGAGACCCAACTTCAAGACAGGGTAAGACTCAGTCTGACCCCACCTTAATCCACCATGAGCATTGCACATCGCAGTATTTAGCTAGTTACAGTGGTGAGGAATAACTTCCTTTAACAGGCAGAAACCTCAGGCAGAACCAGACTCATGTCAGACAGCCATCATGCCTCAACCGAGTTGGGTCTGGAAAGACAGATGGAGGGGAGCAGGAGGACGTCTGCAGCAGGAGGACGTCAGAGGAACCTATGAGACAAGGGAGCTCAGGGACTCCAGAATACAACAGAATATAGATATCAGATATTTCAGCTAGAGGAGCAATAACTCACTATCTTGCCTTTGGATGAGTCAACTGTGCATTCAGCCACTGCAGCTAACCCAGAGTGGTAAATTCATTGTGGGCTCAAAGCAGCCCTTATTTTTTGTTATACAGACAGCATCATGCCTTCTTTCTTACCACTGGGTCTATAAATGGTTGTCATTTCACCTCTTTTAAGTAGACACTAGTATTGAATGCTGATCATGACTAATTACTTCCTCCTTCTCTGACGAAGTCCTCTTGTGGTCTGAACGTCTGAAACAGTCATTACCTTGAAAATAATCACTGATTTCTTTGCCTCATAGAATCATTTTGGGTTACATAAGAATACAACCCACCAAATTAAAACAGATTTTTTTTCTCTCCATAATTATGTGTGTTTGTTGTTGCAGATTATTTTGCATCCCTGTCTGTTAAATGTGTTCAGTTCTCTTCATATGTCTCATCATTGTTTGGGGCTTACACAAAAATCTGGCTGTCACATCTTGATCATCTTTACATGACAGCTTTCTTCACCAGAGCATTAAAAAAAAACAAGCGTCTTGTCATGTCCTTAAAGCCCCTTGAATATTTTTCAGTGCATTGTGGGAAGCTGAAAAGCACGGCTGAAACAAAAAGTTATGTAAGAAGATATCAAACATGCAGCGAGGCATGTTTTATTCCAGACTGATCCTCCTCCAGCCAGGAGCTGTTGAGGAACATCCTCCCACACTGTTCTGTGATTATTGTGTTGGTCAGGCTGACAGAAATAGCATTGTTATTGAAGCAGAGGGTTAAAAATGACTGCTCAGAGCTGCAGGTTAAACTTGCTGCTGCTGCTGCTGCTAATTTCTGCAGCCGACAGAAATGTCCACCACGAGTTAAAGTAAGCACGTAAATAAGCCATCCAGTCAGGAGGTGATTGGCTCTGAAGCTGACCACTGCGAGAGTGCATGCATGAGAAACTAGGTCATGCTAACCAGAGTATGTAAGAGTGACAGCGTGAACTCTCATCTCATGTCTTGAACTCGCCACGGCCGGCGAGGGATGATGTTGCCTGGAAACAGAGAAACTGCATATTGCTCAGTTCTCTAAGGTTTCACATTGCTGCTGTCACGACGACAACGCTCATATGGCTTGACTTTCTGTAAACCCCCCCCCCCCCCCCCAACATGATGAGAGTCCCTGGAACCAATAAAGGCTGGTGAATGTACACGCAATGATAATATATGTTTTTACTGGAGAGCCACAATGAGCCTTTCAACACGTTATCTTTGTGGCAGTCACATGTTCCTGCCATGATTTTCTCCTCAATGAGGTGACATAAGTGTGGGTTACAAGAACACGGACTAATCCTTTATTCTGGGTGCAATCTACTCCAGTTAAGTAGGAGCTGCAGGTGTGTATGTGTGTGTGTGTGTGTGTGAAACATGTGAAAGTGAAGCATTCACCTTGCACCGTAATAACAAAGATATTGTAACTTGTACTCAGATTTTCTTCTTCCTTTGTGTCTTTTTCTTCTTCTTCTTCTTCTTCTGTGTAACTGTGATGATCTAAAGTAGCCTCTGACACATGTTGGTGGCTTGTTAAGATTTCCAGGACACTGGCGGATTTACCCTGTAATCCTCCCATGAGCTGGTCAAAGCTAGTGGTCGACTATTTTTTGCCCTGATGATACTCCATGGGACTGTTCCTGTGGCGTTTCTCTCTTTATTTTTACTTTGGCGGATCACCTCTGAGGGAACACAGGTTTTTACTGTAGTCTGGAGGTGTTCTTGAAGGTCACATTAACCGGTTGTTGATCTGGTAGTTGTAGTAGTAGGAAATCTATGAAGGTAGATATGTTGCAAAATGCACGAGCTTGTAGACTTGATTTGAGAACCTGCAGAATACAATTTGAGAACTTGTGGATCAAAAATGTGAACTTGCATGTTTCATTTTTCACTTGTAAAAATGAATTTGAAGTTACAGAAAAATAAATACATGGTAGCTTGTGGAAAAAATGTGAACTTGTATTTTGAAAAATTTCACTTGTAAAAAAAATTCATACAGTCACAAAAAAAAAATTCACACATGTGTAGATTGATATTTACAACCACAACTCTGTAATTACAACCTCTCAAATCGGTCCCTGTAACTTCACGAATGAGTTTTTTCACATTGCAAAGTGACGAATCTGCGCGCTTGACTTTTGCAACACTTCTTGCACTGATGAAAGAATTTGCACTTGTAGCTGTGGGAGGAGGGGCTGGCACTTTTATAAAGTTTTTAAACACGTAGTTAGCAGCAGAGTTCGGTCATTTCCCCCGGAGCCTGTAGCAGTAAGAAACCCGGAGCTAGAGAGCCGCTGATACAGGAGAGGAGGACAGCAGAGCAGAACAGCGCTTCGTCTTCGGATTTCTGATTGGTTGACCTCTCACCCCACCACCCACCAGTCCCTCCCCCTCTGCCTCTCCCCCCACAGCTACAAGTGCAAATTCTTTTTGCAACACATCAGTGCAAGAAGTGTTGCAAAAGTCAAGCGCGCAGATCTCGTGGGTCTTAGTTTTTACGTTTGGTACAATTAAAAGTCCACTACCTGAAGACCTGAGGGCTCTCACTGGCTCATATGATAAAAGCTAATCTGATAAATAAGAAGGTCCAAGACCATTAAGAGATTTAAAAACCAATAAAATAATCTTAAAATCTATTCTAAAAGATAAAATCACGCATTATCCATAAAACAAAGGTGCAGTAGCAGCCAATTATAAAAATCAAGAATGAAAATGAAAAATAAACTAAGTATCTGAGCGAATAAATGATGAGTAGCATGAAGCTACAAATAATGGAAACAAGAACAAAACTGTCACAAACACATGGCGCCAAAAATGAATAAAACAAAGACTTTCAAAACAGTGATTACATAATATTGTCTATGAGGAATTCATCACCTTTTTTTTTAAGTGACTTTTTAAAAGAAAATCTGTTTTTGATCATTCTCATGTTGGTGGGGAGAAGATTCCAGGCAGAGGAACTAGCATGGATTTGAATGTAGCATTTCCTCAGAACTCCCCATCCCCTTGGAGCTCCTCCAAAACGACGCCCCCGCTCACATCTAGAGGGCCGCTGATTCACAACCATATGATGGTGACTGATTCAAAACCGGTCCTTGTGAAAGTTAAAAACACAAACAAACATGTCTGCTGTTAGTACTCACAACTCACAGCGAGCGGGAGAGAGAGGAGAGACAAGAGGAGAAGTTCTTCATTCATTCAAACATTGATTGTTGCTTTGTTGGTTGGCATGGTAACGGCCGACAGTGACCGGTTATTAAAGATCAACGTGTTCACCAATCTGCTCGTCATCCCTGCAGCGTCTGGACAGACGCTACAGTACATCTACATTTCTGTAGGACTTACTAAATGTCATTCATTCTTCTGCTTGTCAGAGCCCCCGTGGTGAGAGCTTTTTAGACTCTGATCCGGACTACAGTCCTGAGCAAAGCCCCTCATCGGGTCAGAGGGGACAGGCCCGAGGTGGAGCGAGAGGGGCAGTCAGTAGAGTCAGGGGAAGCAGAGGCAGGAGACGGGGAGTGAACGCCGGGGAAATGTACGCTCTGCAGGGGGCGGGCAGAACGGCAGGATGGGATTTGATTGGTTTAAAATTTTGGACCCCAAAAAAAATGATTGGTTGGTGTTTTCCCAGGTTTACTCCGGCTGTAGATAGCAGCTTTTTTTACCTCTTTTTTTAAGAACACATTATGTATTCATTACCATCAGGACATAAAGATCATTTTAACCAGTATAACAAAAAGTGGATCTAAATCTGAACACCAACCCCAGCTTTAAGCCTTACTGTCTACAACAAATCGATCCCAGAGGAAAATGTTACTGCTCAAAGCTTTCTCTTCTAAGTATCTGGAGACAAAATTAAGATTCTCACTTCAGCCTCATTCAAGTTTCAAATTGTTCTCATTTGTTTCTCCTAAAATTCACTAGGAGAAATAGTTGAGACCATGACATGAGTCTTATTTGAGACTTAAATGAGAGATCTCATTAACGGCTCATTTTCTTCTCTTTTTTTTAAATATATTTTTGGCCTTTTTGCCTTTTTTTGACAGGACAGCTGAAGAAAGACAGGAAGTGTGGGGAGTAGTGAGCGGGGGAAGACTTGCAGGAAATGGATGACCGTCCGGGAATCAAACCAGCGACCCCTACAACGAGGACTGTAGCCTCTGTATGTGGGGCGCTTAGTCCGCTAGGCCACCAGACAATTGAGAGAGCTCCCTGACTTCTCCACCTGAGCTCAAAAGGAGTCACAAAACTTGAGAAATACCTGAGAATCATTTCAGCTTTTGACGAGATCTCCTTTTGAACTGAAAGGGAGACTAAGCTGAGACTTTTTGCAACTTTTTTTCTGAAGGCAAGAATGACAAAACAGGAGACATAAGCTATAGTCTCATTCTGCTTTCAAACAGATCTCATTGTTGTCTAGGAGACATAAATGAAACACTTTTGAGATCTCCTCTATAAATTTCTTTTCCTATGGGATCGCCTGATCCAAATTATTGAAGTTCCTTTTATTCCACTGTGACTTTGTTGGCTCGAAGCCTTTAATCTTCACAAAGGTTGCACAAGCACAAAGCAAGAGATGTGGAGAATCTACACAAAAAGATATCCCACATTGGTAACACTTTACAATAAGGGTCCCTTAATTAGCGTTAGTTAATGCATTATTAAGCATTAAGTAACAGTTTAATAATAGTTTAATAATCGTTATAATGTATTACCTAACATTAACTAACACATTAGTTAATGCATTAATAAGCAGTTAATTAATGTCCACTGCTCAGAGTTAATTAATACATTATTAAGCATTAATAAAAGTTACAAAACTTAATTAGTTAACCATTAGTGAATGCTTTCTGGACCCTTATTGTAAAGTGTAACACATGCATCACTTGAGTAACACATTATAAATGCTAAACTGCCTCATAAGCATTACTTAACCATAATTATGCATTAGTGAATGCTTTTTGGACCCTTATTGTAAAGTGTAACACATGTATCCCTTAGGTAACACTTACGCTGAAGCAAAATGAGTTGAAATGTAGTTGAAGCAACACATGTAAAGAATTTAACACATTTTATTTAGAATAAAACAGATAATCACAGATAACATCTCAACTGGCACAGAGAAGTACGCTGGCCCTGAGAGCTCACAGCACTGCAACTTAAGAAAACACATGCAAAAAGACAAAACACAAGCAAATTAAGAAAACATCTTCATCAATTCGACAACACATGTGCAGCATTTAGAAAACGCGATGCAAAGACCACAACACAATACATTAGAAAAACGCGCTGCAAATAGACAGCAACACAGCAGAAGTGTTTCCAGAGGACACTTAAAAGTGATGCACACGCTTATGCTGATGCTAATGAGGCAGTTTAGCATTTATAATGTGTTACTTAAGTGATGCATGTGTTACACTTTAAAATAAGGGTCCAGAAAGCATTCACTAATGGTTAACTAATTAAGTTTTGTAACTTTTATTAATGCTTAATAATGTATTAATTAACTCTGAGCAGTGGACATTAATTAACTGCTTATTAATGCACTAACTAATGTGTTAGTTAATGTTAGGTAATACATTGTAACGATTATTAAACTATTATTAAACTGTTAATTAATGCTTAATAATGCATTAACTAATGCTGATTAAGGGACCCTTATTGTAAAGTGTTACCATTACATTTGTTGTGTCACAGTTTCTGTCCCATTTTGTAACATGGACCTATAGTGTTGTCTCATCTGCCTTTAAAAATTCACTCTCAACCTCTAATGACTAATGTATTTTTATTAAAACCAAGTTGAGTCCTGTTTAAATCACAGAGGATCCAGCGCCCTGCCAAATAAATGCACAGTATGTATTAGCACTCTTACATTAGCGCCTGTGTGAGTCATTTGGCCCGAAGGCTGGATGGAGAGCCTCCAAAGGGCTGCCGTGACAACTACTGGAGGACCTCCCAACCCCCCCCCCATCCTCCCCAAATGCACATACGATCAGACACTCAACACGTCCCTCTCCTCCCTACCTCCCTCCCTCCCTCCCTCCCCCCTCATAAGCCTTGGATGACTCCACAGACGTTGGCCCAGCTCTGCTCTAGTCGCCCAAAGGCTGGAGGACGGTACAGCCTGGGAAGCAGCTGCTATTTCTGTACTAACACTGGTGCAGCGGAAATAACAGACGAGCCTGGAGGATGCTCTGTGTCTCGTCCATTCAGTTAATACACTCTGCACAGCTCACTATATAAGGCGAACAGAATTCAGGTCTTAACATGTTTTAATCAAAGCAACCTGGTTCTTTGCAGGAGAGCGTAAAACATTATCAGATTATGAGGCGCCCGGTTAAGATACTTGGCCCTCTCCCACATTAAACTGGTTTCTTTGGCATGGACTTGATTCACCTTTGGTCCAGCTCACCTGGAGTTTCAGCAATAAATGGATTACCAAGTGCATTCAGTCACAGTGGACATTCAGAGGCATTCAAATAAGGGTCATCTCAAAGTGACAGGACAAACGCCCTGTTTGTGAAACACAGAAGAGGCTGCTTGCTTAAAGAAGGCTCGCTTTGTGCTGGGTTATCAAACAAATCAGAACTGCAAGAGGCAAATGAAGCACTGCCGTGATATCATATGCAAAAAATGACTGCTTCCTGCATCAGCAGCATTCTCTGCATACTGAGGAAGGCGAGCACGAAAAAGGTGTGGCAGCTGCAGGAGCAGTGAGACTTTTAATTCCTCTTTAATTCAGAATAAGAATTAAATCCTCTTTAAAAAGGTTAAAAATGACCTTGTAAACACCTAATTCTGAATGATAATGACCATTTGGTATTAAACTTAAGTGCCTGGTTTATTCTGATTTTAAATCTGAATTGAATAATTCCTCGATCATGCATACGTTCATTAAACTTTAAATGAATGCCGGTCGTTCTGAGCATGCTCGTTCCCTTGTCCTGTCGCGATGACGCACATATTCCAGGATGGCCGCCCGAAACAAGCGCTGGACTCGAGCTGAGACTATTCATTTAACAGGAGCCTTAGAAGAAATGGATATCATGAAATATGAAATATCAAGAAACTAATTAAAACACTAAGTCTGTACAAGGTGAGTCAAAGGCCTGTTTAAATAAATGTGTCTTTAAGAGTTTTTTAAAGGCGACAACAGAGACAGCTGAATGAATATTTACAGGAAGAGCGTTCCACAATGTTGTTCCCACCACTTCAAAAGCACGGTCACCTTTTGCCCTTAGACGAGCTTGAGGGACAACCATCAAGCCCTGGTCAGAAGACCTGAGTGACCTACTGGTGAGGTAGGGGTGGAGCAGGTCGGCGATATATTCAGGATCCCTGACCACACAGAGCTCTATACACAAAAACAAGAACCTTAAAATGAATCCTGAATTTAACTGGAAGCCAATGTAGGGAAGATGGAATCAGAGTGATGTGGGTTATCCGGCTGGACAATATGTGTGTATGTGGTTTCCGGTATTTCGGACACTTGATGAACTCCAGTTGCCGCATTGGCTTCAATTCTGGCGGCCGGGCGTTGCCGCTTGGTCCAAACTGATAACTCCAATGTCATGTCCAAAGTCAGGACCTACAGTCTCAAAAGTTTTGAGAATGACACAAATATTACATTTTCCCAAAGTCTGCTGCTTCAGGGTTTTTAGGTGTTTTTGTCAGATGTTTCTATGGTATAATGAAATACAATTAGAAGCATTTCATAAGTATCAAAAGCTTTTATTGAGAATTACACAGAATTCATGCAATAAGTCAATATTTGCAGTGTTGACCCTTCTTTTTCAAGACCTCTGCAATTCTCCCTGGCATGCTGTCAATCAACTTCTGGACCAAATCCTGACTGATGGCAGTCCATTCTTGCATAATCAATGCTTGGAGTTTGTCAGAATTTGTGGGTTTTTGATTGTCCACCCGCCTCTTGAGGATTGACCACAAGTTCTCAATGGGATTAAGATCTGGGGAGTTTCCTGGCCAAGGGCCCAAAATCTTAATGTTTTGTTCCCCGAGCCATTTTGTTATGGCTTTTGCTTTATGGCAAGGTGCTCCATCATGCTGGAAAAGGCATTCTTCATCACCAAACTGCCCTTGGATGGTTGGGAGAAGTTGCTCTGGGAGGACGTTCTGGTACCATTCTTTATTCATGGCTGTGTTTTTAGGCAAGATTGTGAGAGAGCCCACTCCCTTGACCGAAAAGCAACCCCACACATGAATGGTCTCAGGATGCTTCACTGTTGGCAAGAGACAGGACTGATGGTAGGGCTCACCTCGTCTTCTCCGAACAAGCCTTCCTCCAGATGCCCCAAACAATCGGAAAGGGGATTCATCAGAGAAAATGACTTTACCCCAGTCCTCAGCAGTCCAGTCCCTGTACCTTCTGCAGAATATCAGTCTGTCCCTGATGTTTTTACTGGAGAGAAGTGGCTTCTTTGCTGCCCTCCTTGACACCAGGCCTTCCTCCAAAAGTCTTCACCTCACTGTGCGTGCAGATGTACTCACACCTGCCTGCTGCCATTCCTGAGCAAGCTCTGCACTGGTGGTGGCCCGATCCCGCAGCTGTAACACCTTCAGGAGACGGTCCTGGCGCTTGCTGGACTTTCTTGGGCGCCCTGGAGCCTGTTTGGCAACAATTGAACCTCTCTCCTTGAAGTTCTTGATAATTGGATAGACGGTTGACTGAGGTGCAATCTTACTCGCTGCTATAAACTTCCCTGTTAGGCCCTTTTTGTGCAATGCAATGATGGCTGCACGTGTTTCCTTGCAGGTAACCATGGCTAACAGATGAGGAACAATGGTGTCATGCACCATCTTCCTTTTAAAGTGTCCAGTCACTCAATCATGACAGATTGATCGCCAGCCTTGTCCTCATCAACACCCACACCTGTGTTAATGTGTGTGACACCTGTGTGTCATTGAAATTATGTTAGCTGGTCTTTTTGTGGCAGGGCAGAAATGCAGTGGAAATGTGTTTTTGGGGATAAAGTTCATTTTCAAGGCAAAGAGGGACTTTGCAATTAATTGCAGTTGAGCTGATCACTCCTCATAACATTCTGGAGTATATGCAAATTGCCATTATAAAAACTGAAACAGCAGACTTTGTGAAAATGTAATATTTGTGTCATTCTCAAAACTTTTGGCCATGACTGTACATGTCCCAGGTGAAGTCTAAGCCTGTTAGTTGTAAACACTACACTGAAATTTGTAACTTAAGAGATAAAAGATAATCACCATGATCATCAAAAATCTAAAGTCTTGTGATGCATGCATAAAACATCTACAGTACAGGACAGCGCTTTCACATTTTCACCCACTGGTGGTGATTGTTCATACACCTGCAGCACTGGAGAATCCAATCAAAGCCAGCTGAACTCACTAATGGAGGATAATCACTTATTGTCTGTTTGCAGCATTTATTCCCTCACACACAGAGACTCCTCGGCGCTACACAAATAACTCCAATCATACAAACATTGGAATTGGAGCAGACCACAGTCGTTTGATGAGCTGCTCTGCTGGGTCCAGATTATTTCTGCTCAGGGAAAAATGAAAGGGCTGAGTTCAATGGTCTGCACGCTGCTCTTCTGGAGGTGGCATAAATATGGGGAAATGATGTCACACAGGTCCATAACGTCAACGCCACAACAGGGTGTTATTTTTGGTAATGACAGGAAAAGAGGACTAAGAAGAGAGGAGGGGGGTAAAACTAAAAGACAAAGATAGAAAGGGAGACAGAGGGCATGTGGTCAGAAACGTGTGTGTCCATGCTGACAGCATGTGACTCCATACAAATCAGTGAGCAGAGCACAGCAGGGGAGTGTGTGTGATTCCTTTTTTTTTTTAAATGTGTGTGTGTGTGTGTGTGTTTCAGGCCTTCTTTCTGCATGTGTGAGCACGCCTTAATTCAATGCTTTTGCAGAATCCCAAACCAAATATGTGCACAAGTTCTGTTCATCGTGTATGTTACTTTCACTGCAGATAATTTGGAGTCCAAAATGAAAGCTACAGCCTCATTTGCATCATATCGAGGAGTGGATAATCCAAGCCCTTCTGTTTAATCCTCACAGGCAAGCACTGTTGTTTTGTTTTGGCAGGCTGTTTCCAGCAGGCTTCCCCGTGTGTTGTCTCTTCCAAGAAACACCTCCCCCCCGATCACCGTCTCTATATACGGGCGGAAATATTGAGTGCCACGTGAAGGATGGGGAGGTGACGAGGTGGCAAAGACAGGATGTGTCAACAAAAGGGAATGATGCACGATAAATTACTCCTCAGAGAGAAAAGAAAGGGGGGATGGGTACGGTGTGTACGATGTGTACATGAATACTGACAACAGAATTAGTATGTTGGAAAACTGTACAAACTGGAACAATAACAAAACCTGGTGAGTCCTTTAGCATGCATACTACTGTACAAAGACTGTCCTTGAAATATTCCAGACTCTACTATGTTAATGAAGCATTTTGGTTTTCAATCAATCAATCAATCTTTATTTGTATAGCGCCAAATCACAACAAACGTTATCTCAAGACGCTTTTACAAACATAGGAGGTCTAGACCACTCTATGTCAAATTATGAACAGAGACCCAACACCAAGACAGGGTAAGACTCAGTCTGACCCCACCTTAATCCATCATGAGCATTGCACATCGCAGTATTTAGCTAGTTACAGTGGTGAGGAAAAACTTCCTTTTAACAGGCAGAAACCTCCAGCAGGACCAGACTCATGTTAGACAGCCATCATGCCTCGACTGAGTTATCGGAAAGACAGATAGAGGGGAGTAAAAGAGAGAGAGAGGTGATAGTGATGAGACGAGTCGTAGAAGCTGTTGCCGCTGGAGTCCAGCACGTCCGTATCAGCTGGAGTCCAGATCGTCCGCAGCAGGAGGACGTCTACGGCAGCTCAGAGGAACCTACGAGACAATGGAGCTCAGGGACTCCAGAAAGGTCTATGGTTAGTAACTTTAATGGGACAGGCAGAGTTAAAGTAAGTGATGAGGGGGTTGGGGGGAAGAAGGTGAGCTAGGATCCCAGTGTGTCAGTGTGCCAGTTCCCCCGGCAGTCTAGGCCTATAGCAGCATGACAAAAGCTGGTCCAAGCCTGATCCAGCTCTAACTATAAGCTTTGTCAAAAAGGAAAGTTTTAAGCCTACTCTTAAAAGTGGAGAGGGTGTCTGCCTCCCGGACCCTGACTGGTAGATGATTCCAAAGGAGAGGGGCCTGATAACTGAAGGTTCTACCTCCCACACTACTTTTAGAGATTTTAGGTACAACTAGCAAGCCTGGTTTTAAAATATATGTTCTGTTGGGGGCGCTGGTGGCCTAGCGGTCTAAGCGCCCCACATATTGAGAGGTCGCCAGTTCAACTCCTGGCGGGTTGACTGCATGTCCTCCCCCACTCTCTACTCCCCATGCTTCCTGTCTCTCTCTTCAGCTGTCCTATCAATAAAGGCGAAAAAGCCCAAAAATGTAACTTGAAAAAAAATCTATATGTTCTATTAAAAAAAAGTTCTTCCACAGATTTCATTCTAATTTGTAAAAGTCAGAATGCTGGCATGCCATTGTTATAATTTAAAGTTACCCCCCTATGTCCAATACCAAATTCCATGATGGCACAGCTTGAGAGAGACAAGAAATGTGGGTAAGGACAAGCACCAATTCATGTTGGGAGTGGGAATCAATCATGCAACCACTGCACTGAGGACTAAAGCCTCTGTACATGGGGCGCATGCTCTACCAACTGAGATAAACTGGTACCCCAATCCCATTTCTTTCTAAAACATTAAAATGGTCATCAATGGGGCGCTTGTGGCCTAGCGGTGTAAGCGCCCCACATACAGAGGCTACAGTCGTGGTTGCAGAAGTTGCCGGTTCGACTCCGCCGGTCCCCACATTTCCTCAGCTGTCCTATCATATAAAAAAAGGGGTTCTCAAACTTTTCAACCCGTGACCCCCAAAATATAGGTGCCAACGCCTCGGGACCCCCACTGTCCCTCAAAGTGATTTAATGTGGCTTCATTTAGCTGGTCTGAAGAAAATGACCCTACCTGCATGAGCATGTGTCTGTGTTTCCTGTGTCTTTATGAGTTAACCTGCTGCTACTGATGCTTTTGATAATTACCTCTTCACTAACTCTAAACTTAGGAGTCATCTGGAAACAAAAGAAGGCTGAAAACTCATTACATTTTCTATTTTCAAGGTTTTATTTCAAGGTTAGCTCCTTTTTTTGTTGGTATTTTTTTACAATAATGGATAAAATATAGTATTTTTTTGATAACTAAAAGAAAAGCATTCTGGTAGACATCTCACGACCCCCCACTTTGGGAACCCCTGATATAAAGGCATAAAAGCCCAAGAAATGTAACTTGGAATTACATTTTTTTTTATAAATTAATAATTTAGCATTTAGATTTATTTTTAGATTTAGATTAATATTTAGCATTTATATTTATATTTAACATTTGGATTTATATTTAACATTTAGATTAATATTTAGGATTTAGATTTAACATTTATATTTAGCATTTAGATTTATATTTAACATTTAGATTTAACATTTAGATTTATATTTAGCATTTAGATTTATATTTAACATTTAGATTTATATTTAACATTTAGATTTATATTTAGCATTTAGATTTAACATTTAGATTTATATTTAGCATTTATATTTAACATTTATATTTATATTTAACATTTAGATTTATATTTAGCATTTAGATTTAACATTTATATTTAGCATTTATATTTATATTTAACATTTAGATTTATATTTAGCATTTAGATTTAATATTTGTATTTATATTTAACATTTAGATTTAGCATTTAGATTTAACATTTAGATTTATATTTTACATTTAGATTTATATTTTGCATTAAGATTTAACATTTAGATTTAGATTTAACATTTAGATTTAGATTTAACATTTAGATTTAGATTTAACCTTTAGATTTAGCATTTAGATTTAGATTTAGCATTGAGATTTAACATTTAGATTTAGATTTAATATTTAGATTTAGATTTAACATTTAGATTTAGATTTAACATTTTGATTTAGATTTAACCTTTATATTTAGCATTTAGATTTATATTTAGCATTTAGATTTAACATTTAGATTTAGATTTAATATTTAGATTTAGATTTAACATTTAGATTTAGATTTAACATTTAGATTTATATTGAGCATTTAGATATAACATTTAGATTTACATTTAAAATTTAGATTTAGATTCAATATTTAGATTTAGCATTTGGATTTAACAATTATTTTAACTTAACATATTTTTCACAACAAAATTAAATGTGAAGAAGATCACAAATATTCCTCTAAATGTGATTTAAAAAAAAGTGACCTTTAAAAAATTCACTCTACATTTTTATGACGTTTTTGAGCTTCATGTGTCCAACTTTACAAACGGCGCTCCATAGATTTATGGTAATCCATGCAACTGTTGATATTTCAGTTTTGGTCAAAGTAAAGGTTTTGTTTTTTTCTCTCCAAGCCTCCAGAACAGCCGTAGTTCTTGTTATCATTGATCTATATCAGTCTGATTGCAGTAGAGAGATTAACACTCCTTTCACAACACTTCCCTCATTAGCTGATTCGATGATGGTGGTCTAAGTACTCTGTCTCATAAAATCTGCCATTGGTATTCAGTTGGGTTGAGATCCAGTGATGAGGCTAAAGAGTTTCTTATTATTTCATCAAACCATTCAACGAGCTCTCATACCCTTAATGGCAGCATTACAATTCGTCATGTCGCCTGACTTAATTACACAGGTTTTTCCCTTAATTCATCACCCGCCTGTTTAAATGAATCAGTTTCATTTAGTGGATCCCATGGTGTTTGAGACAGAAGTCCACTTATCTAACATTTCACTCAGGCCAGATCAATCTTTGCCGTGTTAATAATCTGTTGTTGTTACATGTTTGTATCTATATCAGTGAAAAAGAAGTCACTCCAGTCCCAAGAGACGGATTAGAGTGAGTACGCTTGGCGGTAAAGGGGAGTTTTTCAGGCTGGATTTGAAGGAGGTGGGAGAGGTGGAATTTTGGACGTCCAGGGGGGAGAGAGTTCCAGAGGCAGGGGGTGGGGGGCTGAAGGCTCCTGACCCCATGGGGGTAAAGCGAGCAGGTGGAAGGGTGAGTTGGATGGAAGAGGAGGACCTGAGACTACAGTAGATAAGATAAGATAGACATTCTTTTGTTACAGCAGCTTACAACACGGGACAGGGGAATACAACAATGTACTAACATACTTAAAATATATAATAACAGTAATAATAGCAATGATAAAGGTAAAATAAAATAAAGAAAAAATAAAATAAAATATGGCAACTATTACAGGTGCACACACACTATGTACACTTCTATCTGATAAATAGATAAGGTAAGTTATGGCATGATAAAAATTTGCAGCAGGTTATTTAAAAACAAACGTACACAGTATGAAGAACAGTGCGATTCAATCAATCAATCAATCAATCAATCAATCAATCAATCAATCAATCAATCAATCAATCAATCAATCAATCAATCAATCAATCAATCAATTACCCCTCTAGAACTCTACGCTCCGAACATGCAGGCTTGCTAGTTGTACCTAAAATCTCTAAAAGTAGTATGGGAGGTAGAACCTTCAGTTATCAGGCCCCTCTCCTTTGGAATCATCTACCAGTCAGGGTCCGGGAGGCAGACACCCTCTCCACTTTTAAGAGTAGACTTAAAACTATCCTTTTTGATAAAGCTTATAGTTAGAGCTGGATCAGGCTTGGACCAGCTTTTGTCATGCTGCTATAGGCCTAGACTGCCGGGGGAACTGGCACACTGACACACTGGGATCCTAGCTCACCTTCTTCCCCCCAACCCCTTCATCACTTACTTTAACTCTGCCTGTCCCATTAAAGTTACTAACCATAGACCTTTCTGGAGTCCCTGAGCTCCCTTGTCTCGTAGATTCCTCTGAGCTGCCGTTGACGTCCTCCTGCTGTGGACGATCTGGACTCCAGCTGATACGGACGTGCTGGACTCCAGCGGCAACAGCTTCTACTACTCGTCTCATCACTATCACCTCTCTCTCTTATTCCCTTCTATCTGTCTTTCCAGACTCAACTCAGTCGAGGCATGATGGCTGTCTAACATGAGTCTGGTTCTGCCTGAGGTTTCTGCCTGTTAAAGGAAGTTTTTCCTCACCACTGTAACTAGCTAAATACTGCGATGTGCAATGCTCATGGTGGATTAAGGTGGGGTCAGACTGAGTCTTACCCTGTCTTGAAGTTGGGTCTCTGTTCATAATTTGACATAGTGTGGTCTAGACCTCCTATGTTTGTAAAAGCTTCTTGAGATAACGTTTGTTGTGATTTGGCGCTATACAAATAAAGATTGATTGATTGATTGATTGATTGAATCAATCAATTGTCACGGCAACACAACCCTGGCACAAGCTGCCCGTGCCATACTAAAGAAGGAATCAGGTGGCTGTCGAGCAAAAGGCAAAGGGAAAAGGCGGACCTTACCTGTGCCGACTTCTTTCCAGGACACCATGCACGGCTCCGGGACCAGCTCACGCTGCTTCCTTCTCGTTACCCCTCAGGGTTTCCGATGACAGTTCATATTTAAGTTAACATATATAACACACGGCAAAAACTCAACGGAAAAAGGGGAAAACTTCGCAAGAATCTCTTTCCACGGCTTCTGACAACGGCGTCTCTTTCTTCTCGCCTCTCTAGCAGGTGTCTGCCTGAGCTAATCAAGACCACCGCATCACCGTCTCATTGATAAATTGGTCACGTGACCAGGAAGGTCCGCCCACCTGTAGCTCGACAGCCACACCCCCATACTCTGGACAGTGCTGCCGCAACACAATCAATCTTTATTTGTATAGCGCCAAATCACAGCAAACGTTATCTCAAGACGCTTTTACAAACATAGGAGGTCTAGACCACTCTATGTCAAATTATGAACAGAGACCCAACTTCAAGACAGGGTTAGACTCAGTCTGACCCCACCTTAATCCATCATGAGCATTGCACATCGCAGTATTTAGCTAGTTACAGTGGTGAGGACAAACTTCCTTTTAACAGGCAGAAACCTCCAGCAGGACCAGACTCATGTTAGACAGCCATCATGCCTCGACCAGTCTGGAAAGACAGATAGAGGGGAGTAAGAGAGAGAGGTGATAGTGATGAGACGAGTAGTAGAAGCTGTTGCAGCTGGAGTCCAGATCGTCCGCAGCAGGAGGACGTCTACGGCAGCTCAGAGGAACCTACGAGACAAGGGAGCTCAGGGACTCCAGAAAGGTCTATGGTTAGTAACTTTAATGGGACAGGTAGAGGTAAAGTAAGTGATGAAGGGGTTGGGGGGAAGGGGGTGAGCTAGGATCCCAGTGTGTCAGTGCGCCAGTTCCCCCGGCAGTCTAAGCCTATAGCAGCATGACAAAAGCTGGTCCAAGCCTGATCCAGCTCTAACTATAAGCTTTATCAAAAAGGAAAGTTTGAAGCCTACTGTTAAAAGTGGAGAGGGTGTCTGCCTCCCGGACCATGACTGGAAGTTGATTCCAAAGGAGAGGGGCCTGATATCTGAAGGTTCTACCTCCCATACTACTTTTAGAGATTTTAGGTACAACTAGCAAGCCTGCATGTTGGGAGCGTAGAGTTCTAGAGGGGTAACAGGGCACTATGAGCTCTTTAAGACACAAGGGTGCCTGATTTTTAAGGGCTTTGTAGGTTAAAAGAAGGATTTTAAATTCTAGTCTACATTTTATTGGGAGCCAGTGAAGAGAAGCTAACACTGCAGAGATGTGCTCCCTCTTCCTAGTTCTAGTCAATACTCGAGCTGCAGCGTTTTGAACTACATTCAGATGGATACAGTAGTTATTTGTGAATGTGCCAAGTCACATAGTAACTTCCATGTAGTGCAATGAAAGATGAGAACAGCTGATTAACGGGACACAGCAGTGCTGGTGTTAAACAGTCTGATTGCAGATGGGATGAAGGACCTGGGGTAGCGCTCCATCCTGCAGGGTGGGAGTCTCAGTCTGCTGCTGAAAGGAGCTGCTCAGGTACCCCACAGTCTCATGCAGGGGGTGAGAGGGATTGTCCATGATGGATGTCAGCTTGGCTAACATCCTCCTCTCAAACCACCTCCTCTATGGAGTGCAGAGGACAGCCCAGGACAGAACTGGCCCTCCTGACCAGTCTGTTAAGTCTCTTCCTGTCCCTGTATGTGCTCCCTGCTCCCCAGCAGACCACTGCATAGAAGAAAGCAGACGCTACCACAGTGTCATGAAATGTCCGTAACAGAGTCCTGCACACTCTGAAGGACCTCAGCCTTCTCAGCAGGTGCAGACGACTTTGGCCCTTCGGTCTGGGGTGTTTTCCTGCGGAAGTCGATCACCATCTCCTCGGTCTTGCTGGTGTTGAGCTGAAGGTGGTTTAGCTCACACCAGTCGACAAAGTCCATAATGACCTCCCTGTTACTCCAGCTCGTCCCCCTCAGACCACACACCCAATGATGGCTGTGTCATCGGAGAACTTCTGGAGGTGACAGCTCCCAGAGTTGTAGCTGAAGTAGGGAGGGTATTTTGGTATGGAGGAGGTCAGTGAGGTCCTGAGGAGCTTGGTTGTTGCTGGCCTTGTAGGTGAGAAACAGAATCTTGAATGTGATGTGGCCTGTGGAGGGGGTTCTGGTGAGGATGCGGGCAGCAGAGTATTTGGTTTCCTGTACTTCTGGAACCAGCCTCAAGTGGACACTTGATGAACTGCAGTTTTTAACACCACCACATTGGCTTCAATTCTCACGGCTGGAGGTTGCCGCTTGGTTTCTACCTGTTAAATGGAATCTTTTCCCCTCTGCTTCCTAATGTTGGAATAAGATAGGTCTCAGTAAGTATTCAAACACATTTTAAAGTCTTGAGGGTATTAAAAAAATCATGATTGTGATTTGGCGGTTCATACATTTATAAAATGATTGATGTAACCATTCCTTACACTATCTAATTATTTCATTCTCCTCCATCAGACGCTGTTCCTTTAAGTGCAAACAAGTCTGATTAGAGAAAGTCCAATATAACACGACTCTACTGTGAACCCAGCATCGCCTCAGCACAGTTCTTCAAGTTGTTTTCCTTTTTCTCTCAGCATTAATGACCAAAAAGGCACATTAGCCGAGGTCCAATTTCTGCAGTGCTCTGTGAAACTTAATTTCAAAAACATTGTGAGTGACTGGCTCCCAGCAGAGCTGCCAAATCGCTCATTCAAGTGTCACTCCTCTTGAACAAAAAAAATGACAGCATCTCCCAGAGAGAATAATCACTTAAATGTATGAAAATTCAGCTCACATCATTTTGTTCACTGCGGCACTTTGTTCCAGACACTCCTCGCTGAGTTTTCAGAGCATTTCTCTCCAAATATCTTGATTTCACGAGTGCACTACTGCTGAAAAACAAGTATCCCTTAATGCTTTCTCTACATATCCACGTTTTGGTCTACTCTACCTAAAGGCTGCAGACCCAGCAGGGCATCTATACACATGCATCGCTTTTCCCTCCTCTCTCTAAAAATGAACATTACAGAACTCCAGAAATACACAGAATCTGTCAGCCACTCGTTTCACCTGCAGCCCTCTCTCGACGTGTGTGGGCACCTGAGTGTATGCCGGCGAAACGGAGGGATGTGAGTGTTTAATGCTGTGTGTGGGATGTGGAGATGAACAGCCCCTACACCTCAACATCTCTCACCTGCTGGCGAGGGGAGACGATGAGCAGGTAGGTGGAGAGCTGGATCTGTGACTGCTGATTGTCTGTTTCTGCAGAGCTGAAAAACACATCACTGTTTGCATTTAAAGACAGAACAAAGCACGGATATATCAAGGCTGCTCTCATTCCCTTTTTACCTACATAAAGTAATTACTATTTACAACCCTTATAATCAAGGTCTATATTTTAGGTCTTGGGTGGAGATTAAGGTTGCTGATTTGTTTGAAAAGATAAGATATGATCTGATAAAGGCTGCTGCTTTGGTATAACCTCAAAAAAATAAAAGCCTACATCTTGCATAATGCATCCAAAGATCTGAGTACGTTCTGTTTTCTGAGAGATTTTAAGCAACACACTCTGCAAACAACCCCTGATTGAAGCTCACAGAGGTCTGACTGAGTGAACGTTATCTGCTGAGATGGTTGTGTGCTTTCAGACGAGGTTGTTACGCTGTTAGGGGAGAGGGATAACAGCCTGAGTCCATGTAATTGCTTCTCTAAGTGTTACGTAACAGGAATAGTTTTGTTGCAGAATCAGGATCATTTCAGCAGCAGCAGCAGCGAGCTTAAAAGCCTCAGTGATGCTGGATTATTCCTTTATATTTCACCAAGCTCACTTTGAAGTCCCTCCTCCTTCTGTCATCATATTTCTATTAAAGAGAAAATGTATGACATCTTTGACCCACTTAATGCATCAGGTCAGGGACACTGCTTTGAGTGTTATATTCAAGGTGTTAATGTTTAAGCAGTTCTTGTTCAGTCAGAAGATTTGTCATTTCTTGTATCTGTGTTGGTAAAATCGGTGTGAAACACAGAATTTGATGCACCTTTGAGGAAAGGGTGTTTTTTTCCAGTTTGGTTGAGGCCCTTAACTGCCACTTAAACATAATCTTGTTACTTAAGGATGCAGTAATGTTGTTTCTATCTGTGCTATTATTTGTCACATTATTTGATCTATTCTGATACCCCCATGTGTCCGATGTGAATCTGTAGGACATCAGGCGAACATGCATTCACTAAGGAAACAGCCCTGCATTGAAATAAGCTGCAGTTACAAGACAGTTATCTGTTGTACTAAGTCCAGGTTAGGACCTAAAGTAAAGACACAAAATAGAGGCATGGATGAAGTCTTGAAAACAGGGTTTTAATTAAAGTTGGGGTTGGTAATCAGATTTAGATACACTTTTTGTTATACTGGTTAAAATGATCTTTATGTCCTGATGGCAATCATTACATGATGTGTTCTTTAAATAAGAGTGAAAAAAAAACTGCTATCTACAGCCGGAGTAAACCTGGGAAAACACCAACCAATCACCGTTTTTTGGCTCCCCAAATTTTAAACCAATCAAATCCTGTCCAGCCGTTCTGCCCTCCTCCTGCGCGTACATTTCCCCGGCGTGCACTCCTCCGAGTCCCTGTCTCCTGCCTCTACTTCCCCTGACTCTACTGACTGCCCCTCTCGCTCGTCCTCAGGCCTGTCCCCTCTGACCTGATGAGGTGCTTTGCTCAGGACTGTAGTCCGGATCAGAGTCTAAAAAGCTCTCACCAACAAGCAGAATAATTAATGACGTTCAGTAAGTCCTACAGAAATGTAGATGTACTGTAGCGTCCGTCCGGACGCTGTAGGGATGACGAGCCGATTGGTGAACACGTTGATCTTTAATAACCGGTCACTGTCGGCCGTGATCACGCCAACCAACAAAACAACAATCAATGTTTGAATGAATGAAGAACTTCTCCTCTTGTCTCTCCTATCTCCCGCTCACACACTCTACACCTCTCCTGATGCCTTCACTGACCGTCAACACTGTAGGAATTAAGAACATCTACACTGAACATGTTTAACAAACAGTAGAGCTGTTACAGTATTATATATGTGTTATAACTTTTCTCCTGATATCGTGTCACCAGTACAACTGGATAATGCTAGCATGACAGTTGTGAGTGCTAACAGCAGCCATGTTTGTTTGTGTTTTTAAAGGCCCTGTGAGGAGTTTTGAACTGGTTGAGAAACAGACTGAAAATGATACTGATGCCTCTTTATGACCTTCAATAGCAAACAAGTCCATCAGCAGCAACACTGACACCTTCTCTGTTGTAATTTTTAATGCCTGAAACCGCCCTGGGGGGGTAGGTGCCAGACTAGATGATGGATATCTTGCTTCAGAAACAGCCTTTCTTTGACTGTTTTCATGGAAAGTAATCACATTGCCTGATAAAGTTGACGTTTGAACACAACAGGATGAGGCTTTTGTTAAAACACTACTTTTGCATGTATAGGACAAGAGATAAGAGGTATCACTTTGTCCACAGGGGGGGGCGCCAGAATTGATACAAAACAAAAGTTCCTCACAGCACCTTTAACTTTCACTATGATAATGTTTTGGTGAGGACCGGTTTTGAATCAGTCACCATCATATGGTCGAGAATCAGCGGCGCTCGTGCATGTGAGCGGGGGGGCGTCGTTTTGGAGGAGCTCCGAGAGGGGAGGGGTTAGACGGAGTCATGAGGAAAAGCTACATTCAAATTCATGCTGGTTTTCCGAGACTACCAACCCTAGCTTTAAGCGGCAACCTCCGGTCTCAAACGATGAAGCCCATGCAGAAGTGTTATAAACTGCAATACATTGAGAATCCTCTTGAGGCTGGCTGCAGAAACACAGGAAACCACATAGACATGAATGGGAAAAAGACGATCTTTGCAGCATTAATGAACATGTTTAAAGCATGGTTCAAAAAAAGGCTTGGCCCTACGTAGCTAATCTCTCTATTGGCACACACTATACGGGGGGTGAACAACACATAGCTGTTGGCTTAGAGGCTCAAACTCCGCCCCTTTACATCAAACTCTGCCTGGTTGAGTTCAACATTTCCAATATGGCTGCCGCCGTCGATTGGCTTCAAAACAGCGCTCAGAAACAGATGGGTGACGTCACGGATACTACGTCCATATTTTATACAGTCTATGTGTCACACCCATCCTCCTGTCTGTGCACTTTGCACTTTATAAAAGTCTTGTGATTGTATAGAGCATTGCATGGCCAAGCACCTGCTAATATTGGAGAGCAGCCCAAGCTGCATAACTCCAGCTGGACTCTGAAATCTTCATCAGGGTTGCTAGTGGTTCCCAAATGGCAACCTCCTACTGCAAGAATTGAAGCTAACGCGGATGTGTTAAAAACTGCAATTTTCAGAGGGTAGTCTGGATAGCTCATTTCTCAATCAGCACACAATTTCAAAGATATTAAGATGACGAATTTTCCATTCTGAATGGCACAGCTGACTTGATTGACAGGCGGGAACACCGTAGCTGTTGGCCAGGAGGCTCAAAGCCCGCCTCTTTACCTCACACTAGCTCCACAGCAGTTAGGTTGACTCCATATCCAATATGGTCCCCACCAACGATTGTCCACAAAACAGCTCTTCAGAAACAGATGGGTGACGTCACGGTTACTACACCCATTATTTATACAGTCTATGGTTGTTCCTCATACCAGGCTCAAAAGTTAAGGAGACTGCATGCTTAAGGCTGATTTATACTTCTGCGTCTCCCCTAAGCAGCAGGGGCTGACGTGGACATGAGCCCCACATACTTGTGCGTCACTGTGTCCGTGTCGCGCAGCAATTCTCCGCCGAAACACTAGAGGGCAGTGCGGTCTCTCTGATAGCCGGTCGCCTGCTTCCAGCCCCGCTACGATCTCTGTTTACTTTTCCACAGAGATTCAGAGCGTGTTATGTTAATCTACAGCTGATACATGTTGCTGTTTATCATACAGACATGATTACATGAAGAATAGAGAGGAGGAGATGAAATACACAGCCGATGTGCGGCCGATGTCCGGAAGTGTTGTAAATGCGGGCAATACAAAGCCGCCGAGCGGACCAATCACAGGGCTTGAGGTCTGCGTCGGCTCTACGGGGAGTTACATTTTGGAGGAGGTGCTGGTCAGCTACGTGCGTAGGCCTCGGCGTAGGTACGGGAGCTACGCGGACCCCCCGGCGTAGGGTACGCCGTTGATTCAACGCAGAAGTATAAATCAGCCTTTAAGGTTGACAGTCCTGAATCTTGGAATTCTCTGGACATTTTTAAGACCTGTTTGTTTAGACTTTACTTGATGCAACCTGTTTGTTATGATTTATTTTTAGTTAGTTCGTTTTTCAGTTTCCATGCTGAAATACTTTGTTCTTAACACACTTTCAATTTTGTCCTTTTTGGCACACCATAGTTAAGTCACCGCAGTGTCTCCTTGCTTCCTTCTGCAGGCCTGATGGAAAATAACAACACCACAGCACTGTTTCACTCCAGAAATCTCCTAGATGACTCACTTGACAAGTCAAAAGCAATATGCACATTGTGTCAAACTGAATTAGATTATCATTGGAGTACTTTGAGTTTGAGCTACCACCTACGAGCTAAGCATGCAGGTGCAGCAAATCAGATTGATGGCAGTGAGGAACTGAATCACAAAAGCAGGCAGAGCACTATTTTGGAGTGTGCAAAATTGCTGCAAAGAGAGATGAAACAAAATTGAAGAAGTTAACTACAACGCCAATATTGTCAAAGACTCGGTTGACTATCTGTAACTGTTATCCTACCCAGTATAAAGGAATAAATGCTATCTAAAAGTCAAATTTAAGGCATCTTTTAATACGTTTTCATAGTCGTTAAATTATTTCTACATTGGAAAGTAAAGTAGAACTGTCCTTATAGCAAGTAACAATGATATGACATTTCCATGGTTCTTTAGCAGGTGTGAAAGCTTAAGCACTACCTGTCAGCTCTACTGATTAATTGCTAAAAGGTTTGCCATCACATCCCTGCTGTGCTAACACAGAAGCCTTATCTGCATGACTCAGAGTCTGCTGAGTCTTTGTCGTCTGCAAACAGTGGCGTCATGTGATGTTAGCTTTCAGTTCAGGTGGAGACATGTTGGCACAAGGAGTCATATGTGTGCGGGTTTCTATTCATGCCAACTAGCCGGGGACTCACCTGCGCCGGCTTCCTGCTGTGAGGGCCGTGTTTGACCAAAGATGGAAGGAAACTAAACCTCTTTCTCAGGCTCAACTCCAACCTCAAAGACAAAGTAGTTCACATTAGATTAACCGTACTGCTGTATGCAGACAAACTGTTTCAAGGTGTCTGTCTTTGGAAGTTGAAAAAACATGTTTCCAACTTTTCTTTTTGTTTTTTTTGTTCACAGAAAAATTCCCTCTTAAAAAAAATAAGCCTTGATTTCACCATGTTGTCTAATTTTGAGACAAACATGACCATATATGGATTTGAGAGTGGCTTACACTGGTGTCTAATTCATTAGCTTGCTAGTAAGATTCTGTTTATGAAGGTAGCTGACCAAAGTGCTTAGAGAGCTTCCTTGATGTCAACATGTTCTACTTTTCTTCTTTTTTTTTTTTCTTTTCTTCTTTTTTCTCCTTCTCTCTTTTCTCTTGTCTGCATATATATTTCTGGTTTGTGTCATGTTTGTCACAAACTGTCAAATATTAATGCAATTTATCATTGCAGCAAAAGAAAATAAAGAAAACATTTTTCTTCTGTGCTTGTGACTGTGTGCATGCGACCATCACCATCCAAGGAACACCTCCACAACACCGCCCCCACAGCCCCCCAAGACAGAGCCAAAGGAGCCACCAGGGCCGAGGGGGCCCAGCACCAGAAGCAGATAGCCAGGCAGCCGGGCAGGACCAGGACCAGAGCCCGCCAACCGGCGCGCCGGAGCGGGGGGAGGGCGGAGGCAGCAGGGCCAATCCCCCCCGCCCCCCCCCAGCCGGCCCGACCACTCCCCCCAGCCACGCCCCGCGACCGATGGACCAGGCCGCGGGGGCATGGAGGGACACCCCAATGGCTGCCGTAGTAACACCCCCCCAGCTGCGCGCCACCCCACCCCCCAAAGAGGACCGCGAGGGAACCCCCGGGAAACCTGGGCCGAGGGCAGCCGCGGACCAGGCCCCCGCAGGGGAGGGGGCAGCAGGGGGACGGAGGGTGACAGGGACACCAGCGAACCCACCCACCCCCGATGGACCCCCAACGAGTAGGGCCGAGCCAAACACTAAGGCCCCGCCAAACCTGAACTGTGTTTGTGTGATATGATTTGAGTTTTGTTTAGTTTCGTTTTTTTTGTTGTATGTATGTTTGCTAGTGAGGTGGATTAAAATAGGGGGGGCAGGAAGGGAGGCGGGAGAGAGGGGGGAGAGCCGTAGTGCACTACAGCATCACAATCCCAAAAAACTTTTAACTTCATTGTTTTTGAAATACTGAAATCGCATTTTAGTTCCAATTCGGCTAAAATGTGAATTTTTATTTTTACAAAAAATCGATAAGTATGGCGATATATTGCTGTATCAAAAAATTTTAACACCTGTAATTAGCAGCAGCTCTTGACCTGGAAGTTGTTAACTTGAAAAAACTATTGTGATTTGTTTTTCTTCCATAAGGCCCTCTGTTATTATTGTTGTTGAAAGAGTTTTTACGAAAAGTCCCGCCCCTTCTTGACTCTGATTGGTTGACAGTTCAATTTTTGGAACACTGCCTCATCAATGTCACTTTTCCAACTGAGTATGCTGCGAGCAGAGCAACACGATACAACTGAAGCTGACGGTGTGTCGCTCAGTACACAGGGACTTGGCTTGGGAACCGAAGGGTCGCCGGTTTGAATCCCAGTATGGACGAAGCTTGGCAAGTGGACTGGTGGCTGGAGAGGTGCTGGTTCACTTGCCTGGGCACTGCCGAGGTGCCCTTGAGCAAGGCACCAAACCCCTAACTGCTCTGGGTGCGCTGGTTGACGGCAGCATCCTCACTCTGACATCTCTCCCTAAATGCATGTGTGTGCATTTGTATGTATATACCAAAAAAAAACTGTAGCCTATGTGTAGCATGTCCAAAAAACAGCATGAGTGGAAAAATTCAATCCCTCCCCTGGGGATTAATAAAGTACCTTTCTTCTTAAATGCTGATGATATATGGAGGACACAGGCCCTTGCTTCACAGGAGCAGTTGTCTCATGGCCTCTTTAGAAACAAGACCAAAACAACACATGATAAATGAGCTCCAGATACCAAATCAGTTTTATCCCAGGCTGTAAACATGATTCATCAGCTGTAAAGTTGGACTCTCTACCAATCGGGCTGTACAGGGATTGCTTTTGGAGCTGGCCTCAAGTGGCCACTGGAGGAACTGCAGTTTTGGAACTCCTTTTTTGGCTTCATTGTCCAGACCTGGGGCGGCTGTGGCTCAGTGGGTAGAGTCGGTCTTCTATCAATCGAAAGGTTGGCGGTTCGATCCCAGCTCCGGCAGTCACACGCCGAAGTGTCCTTGAGCAAGACTCTAAACCCCGAATTGCTCCCTCTGTTGTTCAGAGGTGTGTGAATGTGAATGAATGAGATTAGCTAACACTGATGGTCCCTCACTAGATAGCAGCCTCTACCATCAGTGAGTGAATGGGTATGAATGGGTGAATGGGACGAGTAGTGTAAAAGCGCTTTGAGTGGTCAGAAAGACTAGAATAGCGCTATATAAGTACAACCATTTACCTAGAAGATGCACCTTGATGCTTTGCCAAAGACACAATCATCTTGTCCCGTAATGTTCCATACTAGTTCTTTTTAGATATATCAGAATATTTTTAAAAAATCCTTGTACAACCTTCCCTCTTTGCCATTGGTTCTAAACATGAAGAAGTGACCAGAGAGTCATTAATCATGCAAGGGCATCCTCTTTTGTAATTGCTTATGTCTCTTTAAAAGGATTTATCCTCATAAAAATATTTCCTCTGTCTTTACAGCAAACATCAAATTGAATGAATTTCTGAAGTCTAACCCTGACACTGAGCAGCAGGCCTGTGCTTCCACACACACATCTCTGTGGCCCTCTGTCACAGTCTGAAATCACATTTTCATAAAGAAGAGGCTCTTTTGAAGCCTCTTTTTTTTTTATGTGTCCTTGATTAACTCTCAGGCATGCTGCCCCGTTCAGCTGACCGCTCTCATACAACACACATTTTGTTCGTCTCATACGTCACAAATTTCCATGCACAGATTTTTGTTTTCTTCACAGTTAAAAAGGTTTCGTTTTTTTGCACATGCCGAATGGAAAAACATACTGCACAAAAGCAGGAAAATGTTATTTACATGCAGCTGATTGGTCCCATGCCACCCCTCCACACACAGCCCTCATCTTTCCCCCTTGGCTTCCCTGCAGCTCCTCACTCTTCATTCTTTAAAGAACAGTTTCTGTCATCTCAGATCAAAAACAAAACAGTGTTGTCTCACATGAATTGATGAAAAATTCAGAAATGCTAAGTGTGTTTTGGTTATGTATTTAAGGACCTGATGTGACTCTAAATCTGAGGACAAGCAAAGTTGACTGTTTGCATCACCGTAGCGTTCAGGGTCAGCTATGGTAGAACTGATTGTATTTGAACCCCTAGCCCTAGCCTAGTGCAGGGTCTTAACAATTTAAAGACCCCTTTAAGTGACAATCAAATATTGACCTTGTTAACATGTCTATATGATGCATTTGGTATGATTTCGGTTGTATGATGCAAAGTGAAACTGCAGCTCGTAGTGTTGTGTGGTTGTACGTTTCAGGACCTGATGTGACTCCAAATTTAAGGTCAGACAAAGTTGACTGATTGCATCATCCCAGCATTCAGAGGCAACTCAGGTGAAGTGGGTTTTGATAGTAACCCGTGCAACTCTTCAAACTGCACAAGAACTAGACAAAGGTCACTGTGTATAGTGGGGAACTGCACTCAGTGTATTATGCACACACGTACGCCATCTTGAGCCGTACATACTCCAACATAGATACACTTGAGCAGCAGCTGAATGTACTTTAACTATCACACAGAAGATCTGAAAGGAGACCGCTGTAACGTACTCTACAAGAAGGGACAAAAGTTTTGAGAATGACACAACTATTAATTTTCACAAAGTCTGCTGTTTCAGTTTTTATAATGACAATTTGCATATACTCCAGAATGTTATGAGGAGTGATCAGCTCAACTGCAATTAATTGCAAAGTCCCTCTTTGCCTTGAAAATGAACTTTATCACCAAAAACACATTTCCACTGCATTTCAGCCCTGCCACAAAAGGACCAGCTAACATCATTTCAATGACACACAGGTGTCACACACATTAACACAGGTGTGGGTGTTGATGAGGACAAGGCTGGCGATCAATCTGTCATGATTGAGTGACTGGACACTTTAAAAGGAAGATGGTGCATGACACCATTGTTCCTCATCTGTTAGCCATGGTTACCTGCAAGGAAACCCGTGCAGCCATCATTGCATTGCATTGCACAAAAAGGGCCTAACAGGGAAGTTTATAGCAGCGAGTAAGATTGCACCTCAGTCAACCGTCTATCGAATTATCAAGAACTTCAAGGAGAGAGGTTCAATTGTTGCCAAACAGGCTCCAGGGCACCCAAGAAAGTCCAGCAAGCGCCAGGACCGTCTTCTGAAGGTGTTACAGCTGCGGGATCGGGCCACCACCAGTGCAGAGCTTGCTCAGGAATGGCAGCAGGCAGGTGTGAGTGCATCTGCACGCACAGTGAGGCGAAGACTTTTGGAGGAAGGCCTGGTGTCAAGGAGGGCAGCAAAGAAGACACTTCTCTCCAGTAAAAACATCAGGGACAGACTGATATTCTGCAGAAGGTACAGGGACTGGACTGCTGAGGACTGAGGTAAAGTCATTTTCTCTGATGAATCCCCTTTCCCATTGTTTGGGGCATCTGGTGGAAGGCTTGTTCGGAGAAGACGAGGTGAGCGCTACCATCAGTCCTGTCTCTTGCCAACAGTGAAGCATCCTGAGACCATTCATGTGTGGGGTTGCTTTTCGGTCAAGGGAGTGGGCTCTCTCACAATCTTGCCTAAAAACACAGCCATGAATAAAGAATGGTACCAGAACGTCCTCCGAGAGCAACTTCTCCCAACCATCCAAGGGCAGTTTGGTGATGAAGAATGCCTTTTCCAGCATGATGGAGCACCTTGCCATAAAGCAAAAGTCATAACAAAATGGCTCGGGGAACAAAACATTAAGAAGTTGATTGACAGCATGCCAGGGAGAATTGCAGAGGTCTTGAAAAAGAAGGGTCAACACTGCAAATATTGACTTATTGCATGAATTCTGTGTAATTCTCAATAAAAGCTTTTGATACTTATGAAATGCTTCTAATTGTATTTCATTATACCATAGAAACATCTGACAAAAACACCTAAAAACCCTGAAGCAGCAGACTTTTTGAAAATGTAATATTTGTGTCATTTTCAAAACTTTTGGCCATGACTCTACAAGAAGGGACAAAGTAGACTCTTTCTGCTAAGGAGACTCAGGTCTTTTGGTGTGGAGGGAGCTCTTCTGAAGTCCTTCTTTGACTCTGAGGTGGCATCGGCCATCTTCTTTGGAGTGGCTGGAGAAGAAGCTAAACAGGCCGGTGAAGATTAACATGCAATAATTACTCATCCCTCTTCTTACATGTGCAATACGTCTTTCTACCCATCATCCACAAAACTTGTAATTATGTCATATCTACACCACTGGTATTATAGTAAACCATGTGATGGGATTAGAAGAATAACTAACCCACTGACTTTGTACAGGGAGTCAGAGTTTAGATTCACCTATTAGGCTGCAGTCTAAATGATCCAGCAGGTCAGTGCGTCCATTCAGAGCCCCTGCAGAGTCTCATTAAGGTAAAAGGTTTAAATTCAGAGTACAGCAACAGTGACCTGTGGGAGACTCACAGCACAATTCTGCAGGGCTTTGACCTCCAGCTTCAAGAAGACTTTCTTTGATGGCATGCAAAATAAGATCTCAGCGTGACGTTTTCATAGACATGAGGGCTGTTGGGGATAAGTGGATTTGTCCTGCTCCGGTCCTGTCTACACAATCAGCTCCTTTCATGAGACTTTCTGTTGTACAATTTCTTTCATTTTCATTCTATCAGCTCTGTTTCAGGGGGATTTTTTTTTTTTTTTTTTACTTGTGGAAAAAAAAAAAAACAGTACGTTGAAACATTCAAAACAAACATATGGGCAGAGTGCAGCGAGGGTTTCAAACTATGACTCAGCCGTTACTACACTGGAAGGCAGGAGTTTCCGTGTGCCACGACCTGCTCAGATAGAATTGCGCCCTGACAACACCCATTGGCTGAAAGTAGGTCAAGTTTAGATTCACGTCAGTCTACGGTGGATTGTGAGTTCAGTGCACAGATTTACAGTTGAACACAAAAACCCTGAAAGCCTCATTTCTTAAGGTAACAAAGACCCACACAATAAGTTATGCACAGTTTGCTGATTTTTTAGCATGTCTCTTCTGCAGCAGTCAGTGGTTTTGATCTTTGTCCCAGGCACCACCAAGCTGCTTTTCATAAAGAAAGGGCCGCAGATTTGACTTTGAAAGCATATTGGCCATCCAAATGAGTTTCCATGGAAGAAAGTGTCTCAAAGGTAGCCTCAAACATCTAGAGAACTGGTCAGGAAAGTGGTTTTATGAACTGATGTATGCGGTATCTGACTTGTTTCTGTCATTTCCAGCTAGCATTATGACTCTTTTGGATCAGAGTAAAGCTTAGAAATAGATGAAAGACTATTTTACATAAATGTTTGAGTTTTGAAACAAAGATGTTGTTTAAACACCTAGAGAACTGGTCAGGAAAGGGGTTTTATGAACTGATGTATGCTATATCTGTTTTGTTTCTGTCATTTCCAGCTAGCATTATGACTCTTTTGGATCAGAGTAAAGCTTAGAAATAGATGAAAGACTATTTTACATACATGTTTGAGTTTTGAAACAAAGATGTTGTTTAAACACCTCGAGAACTGGTCAGAAAAGTGGTTTTATGAACTGATGTATGCGGTATCTGTCATTTCCAGCTAGTATTATGACTCTTTTGGATCAGAGTAAAGCTTAGAAATAGATGAAAGACTATTTTACATACATGTTTGAGTTTTGAAACAAAGATGTTGTTTAAACACCTAGAGAACTGGTCAAAAAAGTGGTTTTATGAACTGATGTATGCGGTATCTGTCATTTCCAGCTAGCATTATGACTATTTTGGATCAGAGTAAAGCTTAGAAATAGATGAAAGACTATTTTACATACATGTTTGAGTTTTGAAACAAAGATGTTGTTTAAAATAGCAATCAAACGCAAGTTAAGGAAGTTTCAATTTACAATATTTTGTGGGAAGTCTCATTAAAAAGTCATTTATAATTCTAGCTGAAGATTCTTTAGAGACTTATTGGAGCAGCCTGATAAGAGGGAGTTACAGTAATCTAAATGCATGGACTACTTTTTCATATTTTAATATTTAGCCCTATCTTTTATTTATTTATTTATTTATTTATTTATTTATTTATTTATTTATTTACCAAATAATGTGACAGTTCGCCTAAAAATCCAGCAGTCCCTGAAGGCAGCATATTCCAAACTGCCGCTCAGAGCTACGAAGTTGTGTTTTCCAACGCTCCTTGAACGCCCCTCGAGAAGTGTCCCCGCCCTCTCTGGGCTCTGACGTCACCGACGTCCGTCTCCGCACATGGATGTTGAAGTGTAGAGAGGCTCCGTCAGAGCTCTCCTCTCTCTCCCCCCGCCCTCCTTCCTCCGCCTCCTCCCTCCTCTTCCTCCGGCAGCTCTTCGCACAGACAGCCCCGACGACAGACAGCCAGCCAGCCGCTCACCGTCCTGCTGCTGCTGCGCGCGGACTCCCCCCGTCGTCTTCTCCCATCGAGCCCCGGCGTCGTTTCATTTGTTTTTGTGAGACACCCAGTCTGCGAGGATCTCCACGGGCCGCTCAGAGTCCTTCTTCTAGAGGGGGGGATTTTTTTTATTTTTTTTTTAAAGTCTCGTGTGTGTGCGAGTGTTTTGTTTCTCCAGTTTGCCCTTTCGAGACTTATGGAGAAAATGGCCAGACCTCTTCCTTTAAATCCAACTTTCCTGCCGCCGACCCATGGCGTGCTGAAATCCCTGCTGGAGAACCCTCTGAAGCTGCCTTTCCACCATGAAGAAGGTAAATACTCCAACTTCATTTAAACACTGTCTCTGCTTTTGCTCCTGTCTCTGATCTGTCCCTGCACTGGCACCTAATATACATCCATAGCTTTGACAGATGACAGGTAAAAAAAATAAATAATAATCCACCTGTAGTGACGCATCTTCACATTTTACGATCTTTTCTCAGTAATCATGTTAATTGAACGTTCTTCAAAGATCATTAAAATACAAAGATGACTGTCTCTGTTAAATATTTGTGAACTGACACATTGAGCTCAAACTAACAGGCTGATTTATCTTATAGGCTACTTATTAACTTCACCAGCAAGCTGCAGAAATGTTAATTATGTTTGCATGTTGTTGTATGCCTTTTATAACCTTTAAACCCTCACAGCTTCACTGAGATTATATTAGCAGCTTGTCGATAGAGGGCGGTTTTCATGCTTTGCAGGTTGTTGTGTATGTTTGCAATTCTCCCTCTGTTTGTATTGGATGTATTGATAAGTCATTACACTGTTAGAATATAACATGGAACTAGTTTGTGTTTTTAAATCAGAGTTAAATTCAATTTAATTAAAAAAAAAAAAAAAATCTTTCAAATTGTTTTGTTTTTCTATGTTTGCAGTGATCCATCTGTTTGTATTGGATGTATTGATACACTGTCAGCACATAAAATGGAACTAGTTTGCGTTTTTAAAATCACAGTTAAATTCAATTTAATTAAAAAAAAAAAAATTCTTTCAAATTTTTAGTTTTTCCATGTTTGCAGTGCTCCCTCTGTTTGTATTGGATGTAGTGATAAGTCATTACACTGTTAGAACATAAAATTGAACTAGTTTGTGTTTTTAATTCACAGTTAAATTCAATTTAATTAAAAAAAAAGACAATTTTTTTTCACATATCTTGTTTTTAAATGCTCAAAACAGTTATTTACATTTACCTGTGTCAACTTTAAGACATTTAGCTGTTATTATTTTCAAAATTCACCCAGAAAAACACATTTAAATTTTTTTTTATAGTCATTATAATGCTTTTATTGTAAGTTATCAAACAAAAACAACATGTCAAAACTTCTTTTAAGGTCTTAATTAACATGCATGTACAATAATGTCATTTTCATTATTTAAAATCCGCCTCAATTCAATTCAAACAGCTTTATTATTCCTCTCAAGGTGATTGGTTTGGTGCATCTTGAGCATTTCAGACATTAATCAAACACAACAATGTAGAAGCATTGATTGATTAAGTATAAGAGCCAAAATGTGACAAGAAGAAAAGTGAAATATAAAGAGGTTTTAAGTAGATTGATAAATAAGCAGTGAAAGGATCGGTGTGATAAAGGGATTAAGGATCTTAAGGTCTTTGTGGAAGGATAAAAGGTCCGTAAAGAATTGGAAAACAGGGAGTGCCTTGAAGTCATTTCAAAGTCCCTTTCTCAAAAAGGACCAAAACAAACTTCTGAAAAGGCCTCCATCTGTAGATATGTCCTTCTTTCTTGAATAAATGTTTGAACTGACCCTTTAAGACGAAACCCCAGGAAGCCTTTCTATTTATACCGCTGCAATGACCCGTGATTTTCCTCTACAATGAAATGACTGTGTGCAATCATTTTCAGGATTTGGGAAAGACAAGGAGAAAGAGAAGAAGCTCGACGATGAGGCGTCCCCAGCCAACCACCCACAGTCCGCCTTCCTCGGGCCGACCCTGTGGGACAAGACCCTGTCCTACAACGGAGACAGTTTCCAGCTGGAGTACATGGACCTGGAGGAGTTCCTGTCGGAGAACGGCATCCCAGCCAACACAGCCTCTCAGAGCGAAGCGACCCCGCAGCAGGCACCTCCGTCGGCGCAGCAGGCCTCCCCGCCCGCCCCGCCCACCCCCACCACGCCCACCGTGGTGGACCTGAGCAGTCGCGCCACCACCTCGGTTCACACGGGCATGCCGCCTCAGCCCTGCCTTCACAGCCCCGCCGCAGCAGGTAGGAATCACATGCGGGCGCAGCCTGATGTGCACACCTGCACACGTGGGTTCACACTGTTGTTCACACCTCATCGGGGACATGGGAGGCTCAAGAGGCCTGTTTACTCACCTGTCACACACACACAAACACACCCCCACACACACACACACACCCTCATTGTCCAACTGTCAGATTTAATAGAGCACAGGCTGTGTCTTCGTGTTCCTCGTTCAACCCCTGCTGCTTCAGCTTCCCCTCGTTAGAGGTTTTCAGCACAGGTTGGATTCAGTCTGACGTACGTAGATCTGGTTTACAGCACCCTGGACTGGACTTTAGACTCCCAGGGTACAGCGTGAACAGGCCACAGAGAAGCAGCACAGTCTACTTCACAAAGCTCTGATCTGAGCCGTGACTCATGTTTACTGTGGGGTGCTTTTTTTTTATGTCTTTGTGTTGTGGATTACAAGTCTTACTTTTCCACTGTTAGAGCCTAATTTGTTGGTTTCTTTTTCAGTCCGCAGAGTTCCCTGCAGGGGTTTGGGATGATTAGTGATTCAAGAGAAGTGTGATTCATAAATCAGTGCTTCCTGCTTGAACTTAAATTACTCTTTGTCCTGCGGTGTTGACTCTTAAGATATTATTAAGTAGTGTTCCTTCTGATTGAAGTGGAAAAACGAGGAAGCTGGGAATCTAACAGCTTGTTCTAAACATCATATTTCACACTTATATTGCACCTCTGTTGCTTAAACAGAGCTTTACATCTTGTGAAATCATCCTCTAATAACACACTGACATTAAGTAGGCAGTTGGTATTCACACCGGAGTGTTAAACTGTGTTACCGAGTCCTCTCAGCTGCTGCCAGACGCTATTTATTTGGGTTTTCAATTCACCAGACACCAGAGCGATTTGAAACATTTTAAAAAGGGCCGACCTTCACTGTAAACACAAACGGGGCCAACTCTCAGCAGGCTAAAACAACGACCACACTGCCGCCAAACTGATCAAGTGTGTGTGTGTGTGTGTGAGGAGACGTGGATGTGTGTTTTACCTGTCGAGCTGCAGAGGTGCGGCTGAACTGGCAGGTTCCTCACAGAGCGTGTCAGTAGACCAGTTCATCAGATATTACAGGATACAGAATATGTTGACTGCAAGGCAAACCTTCTCATTTTTATTTGGAAAGGATATTTGTTTGTCACAAAACAGACGCCCATACGTGCCACATCTAGGTGCAATGATCGTCGACCTCCACAGCTGGTGAACCGCCACCACACTTCCTGATGTTGTGTCTTTATTTTGAAGGGCAGGAAGGAAGAATCCTTGAAGAGGTATTGCAAACAAAGCCACGGCAGTGCGGTTAAAACATCACACGAAATCAGGTCTCTGTTTATAATAGAGACGGGGCGACATTAGTGATTAGTCACCGGCTGACAGCCCACGCCAGAAAAGCAAACAATACGAGGCGGTTTATTCAGGGAGCACTTTCAAGATGAGGAAGATGTTGATAGAGATGTTAAGAAAATAATAGTTACCCTAGAAAATGAAGATCAAAAAATATACGTATCGACAGAAAAAAAGGAAACCACTTATAAACCCATGATTTGTTATACTTTATGTCTAATAAAATATTAATTTAACGGTCATAAGTAATAAATAATGCAGCAATAAAATTGACTTTACATTATCTGCTGAGTGTTTGTTTTTAAAAGTGATATTTTCGGTGCATTTTTTACGAGAGAGACAGGAAATGTAGAGAGTAGAGAGTAGGGCTGGGCGATAATTTGACAACGAAAATTAAGCCAAATGTAATTGCAATTTTTGGCGACCTCCAAATGACTTAACATTATCTGCTCAATGTTTGTTTTTTAAAGTTTTATTTTCGGTGCATTATTTTGCCTTTATTTGATAGGACAGATGAAGAGAGACAGGAAATGTAGGGAGTAGAGTACAGAGTAGGGCTGGGAGATAATTAGATAATTGGATAATTAAGCCAAATGTAGATGCAAAGTTTGTCGACCTCCACATGACTTAACATTATCTGCTGAATGTTTGTTTTTTAAAGTTTTATTTTCGGTGCATTTTTTTGGTTGTTATTTGATAGGACAGCTGAAGAGAGACAGGAAATGTAGGGAGTAAAATAGGGCTGGGCGATAATTAGATAATTGGATAACAATGCCAAATGTAGATGCAAAGTTTGTCAACCTCCACATGACTTAACATTATTTGCTCAATGTTTGTTTTTTAAAGTTTTATTTTCGGCGCATTTTTTTGCCTTTATTTGATAGGACAGCTGAGAGAGACAGGAAATGTAGGGAGGAAAATAGGGCTGGGCGATAATTAGATAATTGGATAACTATGCCAAATGTAGATGCAATGTTTGTCGACCTCCACATGACTTAACATTATCTGCTGAATGTTTGTTTTTTAAAGTTTTATTTTCGGTGCATTTTTTTGGTTGTTATTTGATAGGACAGCTGAAAAGAGACAGGAAATGTAGGGAGTAGAGAGTAGGGCTGGGCGATAATTTGATAACTCCATAATGATAATTATGCCAAATGTAGATGCTATGTTTGTCGACCTCCACATCACTTAACATTATCTGCTCAATGTTTGTATTTTTAAATTATATTTTCGGCGCATTTTTTTGGCCGTTATTTGATAGGACAGCTGAAGTGAGACAGGAAATATAGGGAGTAAAATAGGGCTGGGCGATAATTGGATAACTATGCCAAATGTAGATGCAATGTTTGTCGACCTCCACATGACTTAACATCATCTGCTCAATGTTTGTATTTTTAATTAAATTTTCGGCGCATTTTTTTGGTTGTTATTTGATAGGACAGCTGAAGAGAGACAGGAAATATAGGGAGTAAAATAGGGCTGGGCGATAATTTGATAACTCCATAACGATAACTATGCCAAATGTAGATGCAATATTTGTCAACCTCCACATCACTTAACATTATCTGCTCAATGTTTGCATTTTTAAATTGTATTATCGGCGCATTTTTTTGGTCGTTACTTTATTGGACAGATGAAAAGAGACAGGAAATAGAGGGAGTAAAATAGGGCTGGGCGATAATTGGATAACTATGCCAAATGTAGATGCAAAGTTTGTCGACCTCCACATGACTTAACATTATCTGCTCAATGTTTTTGTTTTTAAATTATATTTTCAGCGCATTTTTTGGCCGTTATTTTATAGGACAGATGAAAAGAGACAGGAAATAGAGGGAGTAAAATAGGGCTGGGCAATAATTGGATAACTATGCCAAATGTAGATGCTATGTTTGTCAACCTCCACATGACTTAACATTATCTGCTGAATGTTTGTTTTTTAAAGTTTTATTTTCGGTGCATTTTTTTGGTTGATATTTGATAGGACAGCTGAAAAGAGACAGGAAATGTAGGGAGTAGAGAGTAGGGCTGGGCGATAATTTGATAACTCCATAACGATATGTATGCTAGATGTAGATGCAATGTTTGTCAACCTCCACATGATTTTACATCGTCTGCTGAAAGTTTGTTTTTTTAAGTTATATTAGGGCTTATATTAGAGTAGGGCTGGGCGATAATCCGATAACGATAATTATTGTGATATAATTTTTCTTAAAATAGATATATAAATATAAAAATTCTATATATTTAAACCTGTACTTACACCTCACAGCCACTGGAAAGGGAGGGGCGCTGATGAGCCTTAAACGCTACTTGAAACCCAACATTAGACAGAAGAAGAAGAAGACGGTCAATCATGTCGCAGGGTGAGAGGTAGGCGGGGCTTGTGAACATTTGAAGCGGAATGCAAACACAGCGGAAACAAGCGACGGAGACACTGAAGAAAATGTTAAACTTACCAGCTCAAAGCAGAGTGAAACCATGCTTGAGAAGAAAGTCCACTAAACATTATTAGTAAAGATATTTACTATATAATAATAGAATAATTTGATATTTATTGTGAACGTATCGATTTTGACTGATATATAAAATGTTATCGTGATAACATCTTCTTCAGTATCGCCCAGCTCTAATGCAAGGCAGGATAACGTTAAAATAACATTTTACTTAAAATGTCAAATTACAAAGATGACACCGCCATATCTGTAAATACATATTAATATAAAGTGTTTACACTGTAATGCAATCAAATAGTATTATTGAATATAATAGTGTCTTATATAGAGCTGGGCAATATTAAAAAAAGATGTTATCACAATGTTTTTTTCACATCAGTTGATATCGGTAATTATCACTATAAAAATCGAGTCGTTATTTCATTGAAATTTAAAGGCAGATTTTTTGCTCCTGAGTGAAAATCGACCTCGTTTTAAAATCTGATTTATTTACCCACTTCCTGAAAGCGTATTTAATTAAGTGTATTAAGTTACTATTTAACGCCGAGTTAACACAGTGTTAGACTGATGACTCTACTTTGAGCTGCTAGGTTTTAAGTTTTCTTCCTTGTTTCAGTAAACTTATTTAAGCCCCGCCTACCTCTCACCCTGCGACATGATTGGCTGTCGCCTTCTTCGTCTGAGGCAACTAGCGTTTAAGACACATGGGGTTGTAACGACTTAGTGGTTTATTTATAACGAACATTTGCTATATTTATATTGAGAAAAATTGAATCACTATGAATATCGTTTTTGAATTATCGCCCAGCCCTACCCTTAAATACACTCAGTGGCCTACAAATGAGTCTATAACAGGAAACGTGTGCAGGTCAGATTGAGCTGAGTTAATGATTTTTTAGCCTCCTTTCCTGCACTAAGAAACCTTTTGTATGTTTAGAAAAAGCAACCCAGTGTATTAAAATTTTAATTTCTAAAATCATAATTTCATATGTTGGTTATTCATGTCCCTGAACGTAACATGAAACCGTCCCTTTAAAGCTTCCGACTCGCAGGCAAAGCCGTGAGAGTTAGAACAGAGCGGTCAGAGATAAACAGATGCGTCTGTACGGTACACTATATTCCTGCCACAGTGCACGTGTGTGTGTGTGTGTGTGTGTGTGTGTGTGTGTGTGTACATGATCAGAGTGTTTGTGTTTTATGTGTGTGTTGTGTTCTGTGTTTGGGTCCGTCTCTGTCTGTGTCTTCACATTTACCTCTCACGTGAACGCGGCTGGGGTTTCCTGCAGTGTGCCGCGCCATGTGACAGACACATGCAGGCACCGTGTGCAGAGCCGGAGCTGCAAACAGGAGCTTGTCACGGCATGTAGCTCCCCCCCTACTCCCGTCCTCCTCCCCTCCCTCCCTCACTCACTCTCCCCCCGCCCCCCCTCGCAACCGCTCTCCTCTCCTCCGTCCGGTCTTCCTCTCTCCCTCCCCGGCCGAGCCTGGCTCCGACGCAGCCCCGGACTCGGAGCCAAGGCACAGGCTGTACCCTGCCGAGATCACATGGACTCTGGTGTGCTTTTGTCACGTGCGGGCAATGTTGTTCCAGCTTGGCGAGTCTCGTCTAACCAGGCGCTCCACCGGCAACACAACAACAACAACCCAAAGCGTCCACAATACCCTGTACGACCACTGCAGCCCAGGCTCCCTGATAACGGCGTTACCACAACATGGCAGGAACCAATGAGAGAAAGTTTCACTGTTTTCACCGCCTGCACACGCTCAGGGTCTGGCTTCATGCAGGAGAAGGACCCCTGTATGCTGTTGGCAGGGTCCAAAAAGGAAGTCAGATGTAGGAGGGGTCAAAGGGCGTGTTGTTGTGGTGCATTCCAGTGTGTTAGTTGAGGAAAAGAGACTCCACTGGGGAACTTATCGGCACATTCAAGCGGCTAAATCTGAGCTTCATAACGTAGGAATGATTCCCAGTCTGCATCAGAGGCAGGAGTCCTCACAAACCTGCTCTCACACACACACACACTGGGTCCTCACACTGTCGTAGTAGCCTCTGGCCCCGTTTCATGCAAACCGAGTAACTGTCCTCTCAGATGTCTCGTCATGTGGACGCCTGAGGACAGGATCAGCATGTCCTGCGTGATCCGGAGGAACAAAGTCCTCCTGACTGCAGTTAATTCTGCAGGGTTTGGTTGATAAATCAATTTGAGGGTAGTTGAGTAACTTGTGGATGAAAAAAAAAAAAAATTAATAAAACCAGTTTTGTATCTGCAAAATCAAAAAAAAAAATGTCATTAGAGGGGCACAACAGCAAAATACTGCAAGTCTCAGAACTCTTAATAGATTTTGTCCTCAAGGGCTCCCAAAGGTGATCCTGCTCATGATGTTGTTTCATGGAGGTTTTGATTCAGTAGATTTATAATCGTACATTCGAACAACACGTTCTCAGAGGTTATGTAACCGAAGCAGTTCAAATTGGGTCTTAAAATCTGGAAAACACAGAAGTCTAATAAACCCTCAAAAACAAACTCTCTGATAAAGTCTTAATCCTGCAGAAGTGATTGGTTATTATAAGTCATACACAAGAGGCAACCTCCGGCTGGTTAAAACCTGCAGTTCCTTGAGTGTCCACTTGAGGCTGGCTCCAGAAGTACAGGAAACCACATACACACCAATTCAAAATAGCTGATCTTTACAGCAGAAATAAACACGTTTACAGCCTGGGATGAAGAATGAGTGTAGTCTGGATAGCTCATGTCACAATCACAAATACAGACTAAAATTTTTTCGCGGCCCTGCAATTTTTTACAATCACCGCAAATTTGACCAATTACCTCAATCTCAGCCCCTGCACGTCACCGGTTTTGTCATCAATTTGACTTCCTTGGAACATAAACGTAAGTTCTCACTTCATCGGCACTTTTCAACAACAAAACACGCACAGAGAACGGGTGAAAAGAGAGGACAGCAGGCAGGACAAGTGACCATGACAACGTTTTTATTTATAGATTGAGGGGCTCAGTGTTAGCTTGGTCTCTACCTGCAGCAGGTGTGCTTTATGAACCAGCTCTCCTCACCTCCATGCATCTGTCTCATCTTCATTGAGGATTTTTACCCCCGGTGTGCGTTAGTGACTATTACTATTTGATGTTTGACGTTGTTGCCGTGGTTACCGTAAAAAGCTCTGCATCTACAGCTTGATTTAATCCAGTTTGGTGATACATCAGACACATTCAATAAGTTTTGATCAACTCCTAGTCATCAAAGATGCAGATTAATTTCAGAGTGTGAACTGACTGACTGTACAGTGCCTCTGTCGCTGCGAGGTGCATTCAGGGACCGTCGTAAATGTGCAATACAGTCCTTTCATGGTATTTTTCTGTGAATCAAGAGAATCAAAATACAGTCACAGTGGTCACATCAAGAATGTTTTCTAAAAACAACTGTAATTTAGCGTATTTACTTGCCCCTGAGATGTTATTGGGGGGAAAAAAGCAAAAAAAAATAATGGCAACTTTCACCGCAATTTTTTCAAAAAGCTGTCGCAAATTCAGGCTTTTTTGTGGCCGCAACAATCACAAAAGAATCCCATGAAATCCTGGAGGGACTGTAATTTAAACAAGTTAAAGCATGAAATTAAAATTAAGAATATACATAGTTAAAATAAATACATTTTAGAAGGATATAAGAGTTGAAAATAAAATTAAGGCTAAAAATATCAATAAAAATGGTCAAATGAAAATAAATAAACAAATAAATTATTACAAATAAACAGTTAAAATTAATAAAATAATGAAACAACATTAAAAGTAATATTATATTGAAAAGTAAGAAATAAAATTGTTAAACTCTACTTAAAAGCCAAACTGAATAAATACATTTTAGGTTGTTTTATTTCATTTTTGAAGCTACTCAGATAAAATTCTGTGAGTCCTTCAGCGCTCAGCCTTCAGGAGGAAGAAGTGCTTGTTGTTTTCTGTCCTGTGTCACACCCAGGTCAAAGTTCAGCTGCTCAACCTCATGATGACACTTACGTACAGACTTTGATATGATCACATGGCGTGACAGACACCTGCAGCCCGGTGTGTGAATCAGCCAATAAATCCTCACTCACACATCAAATAAAAAAAAAACAGGTTTCCCAGGTGTTCAATGGAGTCTATTCCTGGATCTCATGGTGGGTCACCTCAGGTCTGACTTCCCTGCTTTGTTAAATTTAGACTCCCAGTTCAGCACAAGTGTTAAATAATTATTTCCTCAAATAAAGTTGTTTATTTGTGGATGTTACAGGTCAATGAACGAGCTCGTACATCTACTTTTAGCTCATGCCCACGCCGCCGTGCTCTTACGGGCGCTAATTCAAAGAACAGAACGACCCATGAAGGTGATTAGGGCAAGGAGAGGAGAGGAGAGGCGAGGCGGGCTATTTGCAGGGCCTGAAGGATTGCCTACGACAGCGTCTAGTTTTAGTCAGTAAGGAGCTTTCTGTCTGCGGAGCTCTCGTTGTGAATGGAGGGGAGCTGGAGTTAAACATGCATGCTTAGCTTCTGCAGGAGTGGATTAGCTGGACAATAACAGTGCGTGGAGTCATGGGATTCAGGAGCCGGTTACAGAAGAAACCCATACGGTTGCTTGTGCACCGGGGATCTCAACACAGGGTTGTTCTTTAGCTTGGAGAGATCAAACGAAGGAATTACCCCAGCGTTTACGTAATCCATGAATGGTTTCAGTCTTTATTTGTTGCAGCTTGTCAAATGTGAGACTGTACGCTTGTCTTTGTCAGTCATGAGCTTGAAGGTTGTTGGATAACGGAAACATTTGGGGTAAAAAAAAAACAAAACAGGGCTTTATTTTTCTAATTATGAGGAATAAAAGTTTGATAGATTATTGTGAACATAATCTCCAGATTAAGCTGGAATAAGTGTTCGTTTGAGCCCTGCTAACTAACTCTACTTTATAATTATACCAGCAGGAACGGCGAAGATTATCTGATTGAATAATTTTGAAGTTAAAAATATATTTTGTTGTGTAAACATGTAAAACATCTGGAAACAAAACAAAACCTTAAAGGGATACTTCAGTTTTTCTGAAGTGGGGTCGTATGAGTTAGAGTACACTAGTGCTCCTGGTAGCCACATTGAGTGCTGGTGAGCTCTTCCCCTTTTAATTAGAAAATTCCCAGAGGACCGGCAGGTAAGCTAGGCTACAATTCTCTGCAGATGGGGCCTCCTATTTTGTGTAATTTCGCTAAAGTTGAGAAAATAGGGTCCAGGAACTCATCACACTGTAAATGCATGAACCAGTATTTTTGTTTTGTTTTGGCACTATTTTCAGACGCACCTCACAGACCGGTGTTCTTCCACTGCATGAGCACGGCTACACGCCGATCAGCTGTTTGGATCAACAAGCACGTAAAGGAGAAGAGCTCACGACCCCACTTCAAAAAAATTTAAAATATCCCTTTAAATTGTAAGACTTCCCTTTTGTCATATGAAGGATGAGTATCCGGTTACATGTCATGTAGTTTGTCCCGCGTCACAGCCTTCAAGAAGCATCAGAGTAAAAATAAACAACGTCATAAAGATTACAAGCAATCTGGATTTACTTATGTTTAATGCCTTCTTCAACCAGGAAGTCCCTACCCTTCAAAATAAAACCTCCTTTTCCTAGAAGGCTTATGAAAAGTAACAACATTAAAACAGAGTATGTCAAAAAAAAACAAACAAAGGACAACAACTGTTAAAGAAAAAGCAACACGTGTGTAAAAGTCAGGGTGACTTCCTGTTTGGTTCTTGAAAGGATTCTAATTTGCATAAGAACCAGAAAACTGTATATAATCCTGGTTATTACATAGCTACAGACTAAAGATGTAAGATAAGATAGATTTAAAACATACTGAATTTTATTTTAACCGTCTTAAGAAATATATTTTAGAAGAATTGTATTCCTTTAGAGTTCTTTTGGGCGGATTTTATGTCTTTTAAAACATGTTTTATTTCTTTATCTTGACTTGTGTTTTTATGAACTACCTGTTTTAGTTTTTTGCCCATGTAAAGCACTTTGTAACTTGGTTTTGAAAAGTGCTCTAAAAAATAGAATTATTATTATTATTATTATTATTATTATTATAACGTTGACACCAAGTATTCATCCAAAGATTATTAATTTATACCGATACAGAAATATAGTCAGTCAGTGTAGAGCTGGGCGATATTTCAAAATTTATTTCAAAATTATTTCATTTAAATTTAAAGTCAGATTTTTCAGTTTTCAGTTTTCTAATAAGCTTCTTGAATCCTTCATTTCTGACGGTGCAAACAGGAAGTAGGTCTTTTGTGTAAGATTTCTTTGAGAAGTTTTAGTCTGTAGATTCTTATTTTTCTGCATAATTTTAATTTATTTACCCACATCCTGAAAGTGTATTCAATGCAGTGTATTAAGTTACTAGTTAACGTTGAGTTGACAGTGTCAGACTGACGACTCTTTCAGCTCTGTTTACCGCTCCAAACGTCTTTAAGCCCCGCCTACCCCTCACCCTGCAACATGATTGGCTGTTCAATGTCGTCGTCTTCTTCTGTGTAATGTTGGGTGGCAACTAGAGTTTAAGGCACATTAGCGCCCCCTCCCTTTCCAGTGGTTGTGGGGTGTAATTACAGGTTTATTTATATCAAATGTTCATGAAACATTTCCCATGTTTACATTGAGAAAAATGATATCACGATAATTATCGTTATTGAATTATCGCCCAGCCCTAGTTACTAGTGAATTTACTTATTAGAATTGATATGAACCATAACACGAGTCTAAAAGTGATCCTGCTTCACTGTCACAGACCTGTTCCTGTCACTCAGCCGGTCCCCTCATGTTGTGGTTTTTGGTTTCTTCATGTCTGTTTTCTTCAATTTGCTCGATGTCAGTTTTTCTCACGTTGTTTTGAAAACCCGAGAGATCAAAAACCTCAGCGAGTTCCTTATCTGACGGAAAATGAAACCTCCGCAGGATGATTTAGAGATCCTGTCGTCGAGTACCCCAGTCACTCCAGTGCCCTACTTTACACAGTGTCGTTTGCAGCACATGTTGCAGTGCATTGTGGGAAATCATTTTGTCTTATCTCTTCAAGTTCTTGCGCAATCTTTGTGGCTCAAGATTTGACAAAGTGGTCCCAACATGTGCAATCTGTGTTGTTTTCCCCTTCATGTCAATAGAAGAAAATCACTGTCAGTGAAGCTGAAAGAAACAACGTATTGTTTTGCACGAGGAGCTTCCTGGATACCACAGAAAGTCCGTGCACTGACTTTGCAGGCTCACCAGCTGCAGAATATATGATGTATAAATCTATGTTTTAACACTTTCAACTGAATCCAGTATCAGACCGGCTTTAGAGGATGCACTATATTTGAGCTTTAGGAAACTTGTAGCTGATGATTTGATGAGGAAGTCAATGTTGGAGAGTTTCACAGTCCATTCTTTCACTGCAGGGAATGATAGTTTGGCATAGGGATGAGTAGAATAGAATAGAATCATAGACTGTAAATAAAAATGGACAGTGTTGCTCCGCCTCTTCTCGTTGTACGGTTCTGAAGCCAAAAAATCCCCCTCCTGGGCGCCGCCATTGTGCAGCCAGAGCCTGTGAAGCCACTGTAATAAGCTCCGCCCTACAGCATGACATCACAAGTCGCTGTGTGTCCTTTGAAGTTTCCCTCTACAGCGGCTGTGAATCAAAAGAAACCAGGAAGTAAAACCCCGTTTTTTAAACTCTAATAACCAACGAAGAAGAAACTTTCCAGGAAAAAGAGGCCTTGAACACAAAACAGTCAAATACTAACTACATATAAGCACAGCATACAGATGTGAGAAACATTCGTATGATGTGTATTTATTTTTTAAAGTATGACTGCTCCCCCATTCAAATGAATGAGGGAGACAGATTTCTTGACCTATACTGCAGCCAGCCACCAGGGGGCAGTCACACCGCTGAAAGCCTCCCCACCAGCCACCGGAACCTCTCCCTTGGTCACAAGACGCTGTGTGTCCTTTGAAGTTTCACTCTACAGCGACTGTGACTCAAAGGAAACCAGGAAGTAAAACCCCGTTTTTTAAACTCTAATAACTAACGAAGAAGAAACTTTCCAGGAAAAAGAGGCCTTGAACACAAAACAGTCAAATACTAACTACATATCACCACAGCATACGGATGTGAGGAACATTTGTACGATGTGTATTTATTTTTTAAAGTATGACTGCTCCCCCATTCAAATGAATGAGGGAGACAGATTTTTTGACCTATACTGCAGCCAGCCACCAGGGGGCAGTCACACTGCTGAAAGCTTCACCACCAGAGCCGTGTCCAGCACGCTTGAATAGAATAGAATAGAATGTACTTTCTTTATCCCTAAGGGAAATTCCGGTGTTTGGCAGATAAAATTATAAAAATCACACAAAAACAAGTTAATCAGGTGTCTGTCAGCTCATCTCCCATTGGTCAGTATTGCCAAGAACCTCACGATACGATACGCGTCACGAAACTTACATCACGATATCACGACACTGTGGCATATTGCGATATTCTACACAGTTAACTAAGAAAAAAATAGAGATGGTGTAAATGAAGATTTCATTTGCAAAAAAACAGACATCTCCGTTTTTATACATTTTCAAAAAATCAAGTCTTTTTGATGAAGTTACTTTTTTAAGGTGTCTGATTAGTAATGTCATTTTGACTTAGTCAAAGCAACCCAACTTCAATTGACTGATAATACCTAAAGCTAGTGATTAAAAAAAAGTTTCTTTTTTGAAAAAAAAAATTGAATTTAAAAAAAGTGAGTTATCTGTTTTAGCAAATCTGAATCAGAATCAGAATCTGCTTTATTGGCCGGGCATGCTTGAACACATAAGGAATTTGACTTTGGTAAACTGTGCTCTCTTTGCACAGAGGCATAAGAATAAGACATACAAATACAAATAAAAATATAATAATAATAACAATAACATCAGCTATAAATACAAAGAACAACAAAAAGGCATGACTAATATGTGCAGGCTAAAATAATATGATAGTAGTGCAGTGGTACTATTATCATTACTCAAAATTAAAAGGACAAATTAAGTCAAAACTATTTGATTGAAAACAACTTTGAAATACTGAAGTCGCATTTTAAGTTCCAAATCGCCGAAAATATGAATTTTCATTTTGACAAAAAAAATCAATATTAAGAGTTGAAATATTGATATTGTACCGGAGGTCAAAGTACCACGATATATTGCTGTATTGATATTTTTTCACACCTCTAGTTATTAGTTGTTGAAAAGCTGAGCACATGTTTGTTATTGCACAACTGAAACATGTGTTTTTCAAACTTCACCACACCCTTTAAAAAAAAAAAGAAGAAGAAGAAGCAAACTGCAACCAGCATGTGTTTGGTTATTTATCTCCAGCATCCATCTGAGGCAGATTTTCCAGCTTCATGAAGTGCTAATGAGCAGTTTCTAAAAGTTCTGCATACTTGTCCTCAGCTGAGTGTTGAACTCTGTTGTCATGAAGAAGAAGTCTGTTGCTTCCTCTGGGTGGGACGCTTTCTGCTGATGCACACGCGCTTCCTGTTTGTTTCAGAGAGCCGAGAGTCTCAAACCTGCAGAGCACGGTCTGAGCGCGCTCACACTCTTGACTGACTGACTGACTGACTGAAGGTCGGCTTCATCGACTGTCGGCTGTCACGTCAGTACACAAATGTAGGTCATGATGTACCGATGGCTGCCAGCACATCAGCGCCTAATGAAAAACAGCTCTCTGTAATATTCCAAGCTGTCGCTCGTTGAGCTGTTTGAGCGCGGCGAGAGAATGCAGGTGTGGTTAGTGCGATGAAACAAATTAATGTAATGAGTCACGAAGGAATCGTTGCATTCAAGCCGATTAATGAACCGAGTCACCCCGCACCGCTTCCCCCCTCCCCTCGGCTGCAAATCAATGAGTGTGTTTCTGCAGGAGTAAAGACACAATGTGGAGGTTTGAGATCAGCTGACAGGTGCTGCTGAGAGCTGCACAGCTTCAGATAAGGCAGGCTAGGAAACCTGTGATTTCACAGCTTGTGTCACAGCACCACCTGCTGGACAAAAGAGGAAGAACTCCATCTGGTGTGTGTTTTTTTTTTTTTTTTTTTTGGAGAAGTAGTTGCCATGGTGCTTTCTGCATCAAGGCTGATTTTTGCAATTTCCCACTTGGCATCCTGTTGGTGCATATTTTGGGGTCTTAACGTTTGTAATTCCTCTAGAATAATGATACTGATGATAATAATAACTTTATTTATACTGCACCTTAAAAAACAAATGTTTACAAAGTGCTTTGACAAACAAAGCGTGGTTCAAATAGCAAAGTAAACCTTTTGACAGACAGGGAGAAGGAATTTCAGCAATGCAAAACAGAATACAACACAAGAGGTTAAAAAGAATATATGTAAATTAAGCAGAATGAGGTGGTGTGAAAAAAACAGAGCAGTAAATAAAATGAAATAAATAAATACAAATAAACAAATAAAAATGGATAAGTAAATAAAAGCATTAAAAGGACAATAAAAAGTTTTTCAAGGACAAATAAATGAAAATAAATAAAAATGGATGAAAAAATACAATTATTAAAAGGACCATAAAACAGGTTTTGCAAGGATAAATAAATTACAATAAATAAATAAAATAAATAAATAAAAATTGATACATAAATAAAAGTATTAAAAGGATAATAAAATAGTTTTCTCAAGGATAAACAAATGAACATAAATAAAGAAAAATAAAGAAAGAAAAATAAAAGCATTAAAAGAACAATAAAATAGTTTTTTTTCAAGGACAAATTAAAAAAATAATACATTTGATAAGTTACTAAAAGCATTAAAAGGACCATACAATAGGTTTTATCATGGATAAATAAATAAATTAAATAAATAAATAAAAATGCAAAAGTTAATAAAAGCATTAACATGACCATAAAATAAGTTTTTGAAGGATAAATAATAAAATAAATAAATACAAATAAATAAGTAAATATAACCATTAAAATGACATTAAAAAAGGTGGGTTTTCAAGGACAAATACATTTAAATAAATACATTTTAAAAAAAAAAAAGCATTAAAAGGACAATAAAATCGTTTTTTCAAGGACAAATAAAAAAAATTAATCAGTAGATAAGGATAAAATAAATAGAAACAAATAAAAATTAATAAATACAAATTGATAAATAAATAAAAGCATTAAAATGACAGGTTGACATGAAATAGGTTTTCAGAATGAGAGGATGACATCGCATCGGGATATTTTGATAAAGTGAAAAGGGTTAAATTAAGAATATTAAAAAAATAATAATATTTAAAATTTTAAACAATAAACAATCAAATACATTTTAAAACAATTAGTTGGATAAAAGCTAAAAATAATAATAAAATAAAAGTAAAAGCTGTTAGAAGGATGATGTCACATAAAAGTCTTTCAAAATGACTTTTAAGAAGAGATTTAAAAGATGTGTTATAAATGAGATTTGTTTTTGTCACAGCCAGACTTTAGATTGTTATTCTGCAGAGAGAGAGAGACCTCTGTGTGAAAGATGAAGATGCTGTAAAGAAGCAGAAACCACCTTTAAATCACAGCAGCTGTTATCACCCTCTGGATGTTACAACCACAAGACCCCATTGACAAAAACGATCATTTTAGCTTGCAGCGAACACGACATGCATGAGGTCGCCGCCTCGGCTTTCTGTGTCACTGTGGCGTTAGAAGGGCGCTGGTTGATGCCTGACCTTAAAAAATCCCCACTTAGTCGCACAATATCACAAAGGGACTTCTGTGATGGTGAGGTTTAAATGTAAGGTTTTGTGAATGGGGTTTGGTGTCCTTGAAGAGAGTTGTTTAACCGCTGTCTCTGCTTTCAAAAGAAGTGTATGGTGTCTCAAAAAGTCTCTCCTGTGTCCTCAAATCCCCCCGCCCCCCTCATGATACAGACCTCTGTGAGACTTGGACTCTAGCACCCCCTGCAGGTTGGATGTTTTGAGTACTCACCTCGTTTCACATCCGTACCAACGTTGCATAATCAATAATAGAAATCCCTCTTTTAACTTTAATGGAGTCTTTTCTTTCATAAGAGTCTGAATCAGAAGGATTTTACTTCCACGTCCTGCTGATTCTCCTCTATCTGCTGAATAATCCACTCTTCACTTCCTCTTTGTGCTCTAACGAGGTTTTACGTCTCTTCTTTTTTTCATGTGACATCAGTCCGAGACAGCCCCAGCCCCATCGATCCAGAGTCCATCCAGGTACCAGTGACCTACGACCCGGACCCCGCAGACCTGGCTCTGTCCAGCGTCCCCGGCCAGGAGATGTTCGACCCCAGGAAACGCAAGTTCTCTGCAGAGGAGCTGAAGCCGCAGCCCATGATCAAGAAAGCTCGCAAGGTGTTCATCCCAGAAGACATGAAGGTAAAGCCCTGCTCTCTTTCTTTCTCTCTTTCTTTCTCTCCGTCAGGCTTCAGGGGGGGTGGTACCAGATTAGATCTGCTGTTTTAGTCCAAATGTTTGGGGTCGGATGGAAGAAAAAAGGAGGAACAGATTGATGGAAAAAAAAAAAAAAGATGAAGAGATACACTAGAAAGAAAACATTTTTCAATCAAAAAGATTGACAGATTGTTATCAAGGCTTTTAAAGTTAGACATGCACTAACAGAGCTTCATGGTCTGACCTTTGACCCCGCCATCAGCTCCCTGTAAGCCTGCCCAGTGAGACCTTCTTTGAAAATCAATAAGAGGATAAAGACAAAGTTTGTGTTAATCTGTCCCTTCTCCTCCTCCTCCTCCTCCTCAGGACGACAGGTACTGGGCCCGACGCAGAAAGAACAACGTGGCAGCCAAGAGGTCACGGGACGCCCGGCGGCTGAAGGAAAACCAGATCGCCATCCGCGCCAGCTTCCTGGAGAAGGAGAACTCCGCTCTCCGCATGGAGGTAGCGGACATCAGGAAGGAGCTGGGCCGCTGCAAGAACATTATGGCGAAATACGAGGCCCGACATGGGCCCCTGTGAGCCCTCCCCCCCCTGATCCCCCTCCCTCCCTGTACACCCACCCACACCCACTTTACCCCCTGACCCGCCAACCCCTGAGTTTTAAGGACAATGTGTCTCTTTTTGTGGCACTGCCCCCGTCCTCCTCCTCCTCCTCCACCCCCCCACTCCTCCTACAAGCCTCCCCCCCCTGCGACCTCCACACATCTGTATGATTCTGGTATTATAACTGTCATTTTGACTTCTATCATAAGCTTCAATTCATCTGTTCCTTCTTTGATTTCTGTACACATTGTTAGACTAAATATAAATATATATATATATATACATAGATAAATATATGTATTTACACATGCATACTTCCCACTTTTATGTACTGTGAGGAGTTATGAGCCAACCCACCAGCTGAGTCTCCCCCCTGCCCCCCTGCCGCTACCTTCCACTTTTGAGAAACGATGCCATGCTGTTTGTTGTTCACTTTCATACCAATTTTATACATGAGATCAGGACTGAAAACTGTTGTCCCCCCTTTTCCTTTCTTCCTCATCTTCTTCTTCTTCTTCTGTGTTTTATTGTGTGACGTGTCCGAGAGCCTGATTATAACCTCCTTAAACTTCGTTGTTCTTTTGAGACCTCGTTAAAAGGCCCTTTTTCTTGCGCCATCGTCTTTTTTGAACCTTTTTCTTTGATGTTCTGGTTTTGTTTGGTTGTTTAATCTTCCTCGTGCTTTGAAGGAAGTGTTCGGACCAAAAGTAAATCTTACTCATTTTCACCTCCGCTCCAAACATCTGTCCATCTCCCTATGAGTGGCAGTTTCACTGTTAAAAGCCAGTTTATACCTGACCTACTACAGCCCTTTAAACTCCCAATATTTCAATTTTAATTTGCAGTAAAGTGGTCAAATTAAAGCCGAATTAACAACACAGTGTTGCTGAATCTACAGAGTACAAATTCCTGCTTTGTCAGATTTCTCAGCTGCACTTAAAGCAACAACTTTTAAAATACGTGTTTTTTTGAATGGAGTTTGGTTGGAGCATTTCTGGAATACCTTAACAATGTTTTCACAACACTTGGACCTAAATTATTTACTCAAAAGAAAGCAAATCTAAGTCATTTTCACCTCTGCTCCAAACATCTGTCCATCTCCCTATGAGTGGCAGTTTCACTGTTAAAAGCCAGTTTATACCTGACCTACTACAGCCCTTTAAACTCCCAATATTTCAATTTTAATTTGCAGTAAAGTGGTCAAATTAAAGCCGAATTAACAACACAGTGTTGCTGAATCTACAGAGTACAAATTCCTGCTTTGTCAGATTTGTCAGCTGCACTTAAAGCAACAACTTTTAAAATACGTGTTTTTTTGAATGGAGTTTGGTTGGAGCATTTCTGGATTACCTTAACAATGTTTTCACGAGACTTGGACCTATATTATTTACCTCAAAAGTAAGCACATCTTACTCCTTTTCACCTCCACTCTGAACATCTGTACATCTCCCTATGAGTGGCAGTTTCACTGTTAAAAGCCAGTTTGAACCTGAGCTACTACAACCCTTTAAACTCCAATATTTCAATTTTTATTTGCAGTACAGTGGTCAAATTAAAGCCGAATTAACAACACAGTGTTGCTGATTCTACAGAGTACTAATTCCTGGTTTGTCAGATTTGTCAGCTGCACTTAAAGCAACAACTTTTAAAATACGTGTTTTTTTTAATGGAGTTTGGTTGTAGCATTTCTGGAATACCTTAACAATGTTTTCACAACACTTGGACCTAAATTATTTACCTCAAAAGTAAGCAAATCTTACTCATTTTCACCTCTGCTCCAAACATCTGTCCATCTCCCTATGAGTGGCAGCTTCACTGTTAAAAGCCAGTTGAACCTGACCTACTACAGCCCTTTAAACTCCAATATTTCAGATTTTATTTGCAATAAACTAGTTTAATTGAAGCCGAAATAACAACACGGTGGTGCTGAATCTACAGAGTACAAATACCTGCTTTGTCAGATTTGTCAGCTGCACTTCAAGCAAACAACTTTTAAAATACGTGTTTTTTTGAATGGAGTTTGGTTGGAGCATTTCTGACGTACACTCAGGACGTCTGGAAAAAGACTTGGACCTACATTATTCACCTCCTAACATCAAACTGAAGGTGAATTTAATCTGCCACACAACCAACCTGCTTTATTTCTGGTCCGAACCGCTCTCTCTAGCTTCTTCACTCGTTTTGAACCCCCTGGTTTTTTTTCCTCCCCCCCCCTCCCTCTGTGCACTCGTGGTTCAGATTTGCAGGTTTTCGGTTTTCCTTCATCACCCGGACACTGAGCAATAATCAACCCTGTCCAGAACTTAACGTACACGACGACCTTACATGTTCGTCACACCGCCACCCCTCTCTTCCTGATCTCCGCCTCCGCCTCCTCCTCTCTCATTTTATCTCACCTTTCATTGACTAAGCTAACCCTTAGTTAACCTCTGCACTAATGCGTGTGTCACAATCTGATCCGCTGATCCTCACTCAAAATTTCCTCATATTTATCTACCTTTTATTTCTCAGATGGAAGATTGTTGTTTTATATATATATATATATACATATATATATATATATGTATTCTGTTGATATAATTGTTAGTATTAATACTACTCTTGACATTGTTGTTTAGCCCTTCTCCTTGTTTGCAGACTTAAGCATGATTTTCTTTCACACAATGCAAAAAGCTTCAGAATCTTTTTCTTCTTTAATTTTTTTTTTTTTTGCAAAAAGTTGTTGATAATTCTTTCTGGCTTCTGTTTCAACTTCAGCATGATTAATACGAGTGTTTTATTTTAGAAAATTGATACAGATGTCTGTCGTCTCTCATCGTAGCTCTCTCTATGTTCTCCCTCTCTCTCTTTTATTTTTGTTGTTTTTTTTTTAAAGATGGCTGTATGAATGTAAAAGATGTTGACAAAAAAAAACAAAAAACAAGAGTTGGATGGTGTTGTCCAATACTGTGGTTAACCCAATCAATTTGTTTACTGCAGACCAAAACGATTCACACAAGAGATGATATATTGGTTACAAGAGATATGTTTATATAAACCGACTATAAGTTGTTGTTTTTGTACAGTATTTTTCCTATACATTACTGAACTATGTATTTTAAAGGCACAACAGATCCAGAATATTATTAAAGAATACAAGTATATAACTCAAAGACAAATGCATAAAATGGTATTTTGATATTCTATATATTAGCTAGAGAAAATGTGGTAGTTTTTAAGAGATTTGTGGCGATTCAGCAGCACCCAAACCTCCTGGGCATTACTATTATTATTATTATCATCACCAATATTATAACTCATGTCATCAAAATCTCATTTAACTCCAAGGAAGCAGACACTGGATATGCAGGAATCCAGAAAAGAGAATGTATTATTATTAGTATGCCCCCCTTTTCTTCTTTTTTAAAAATCGCCCTTCATTCTTTCTCTCAGCGACTAAAATTCGTACATTTTTTTGCGTTTTTTTTTCGTAACCGTGCAGCTCGTGAGTCTTGTTTCTTTCTGGGATGAAGTTACGATGAAGGAAGGGAAATCTATAGCTGGTTGCTCTCGCTGCTGCTCTGTGTGTGATTCGGTTCCTTTAATGCAGTTATAGCGTCTCCCTGAGCCTGAGTGATGGACGCTGGGAAGCTTTAGTTTATGTTTGTTGTTGTTGTTTTTTTTTATTATTATTAAAGCTTACAGTGACGCCCCCCCCCCACCTCCATCCACCTCCACCCGCCCTTAACCCCTCCCAAATGTTAGCTGTGTTCTTGTGTGGAGAAGCACACTGTAAAGCTTTCTGTCAGAGAGTCTGAGACTAGGATGTGACCTCTTCCTGTTTCTGAAGGCTGATATTGACTTCTCTGGTAACAGTATGGAGGTCAAAAGCTGCCAGTGTTCAAATGAAAATGTATTTTAAAATTATTCAACTTTTTAAATTTAAATTTAAACCCCTGTTTTTGACGGATACACCATGAAGAGTTTTGCTGTTTTTTTACTTTCAACATTTTTCTTTAAATTCAGATTAAAATTCCTAAATGACTCATTTTAAAGAAACAGTAACTTATTTCTCTCTTCAACAGACTCTTGTCTTAGTAGCATTAATTCCAGGATCTACTTCTTGGCAAAAAAAAAAACATTATGCGTATTTCAAAATTTCACGAAATACCTTTTTTTTTTATATATTATATTTTATTATTTTATTATTTTATTAATTTTCTCTTGTTTGCCTCCAGGAGGATCGTATTCAGTGTTGTGATTTTCTTGGTTTACAGAGGTAAAATAAAGATAAATCAATTAAAAGCTGAATTAATTTGTATTAATCAGAATTCAACTTTTTTTGAAATTGCCAGAAGAAGCACAGAAGAAAAATGTTTTCTCTCTTTTCTTTTGCTGCAAGAATAAATTGAATTAATATTTGACAGTTTGTGACAAACATGACACAAACCAGAAATATATATGCAGACAAGAGAAGAAGAGAGAAAGAAAAAAAAATTTTGTTCGTCTGCCAATGACGGATTCGCATAACATGTTAAAAAAATAGATTTTATTTTTAACTTTTTTTTAAGGCATATTTTTTTAAACAGTTATTCCACAATGTCAGGAAGTAAATTGTAAGTTTTGTTTTAAATTTTTGTTCGTCTGCCATTTTTAAAGTGGCATATTAATATTAAAATTCAATGACGGATTGGCAAAAAATGTTAAAAAAAATATTAATTTTATTTTCAAGATTTTTTCTTATTAGGCACTTTTTTTTAACAGTTATTCCACAATGTTAGAAAGTAAATTGTAAGTTTTTCTTTTAATTTTTGTTGACTTGCCAAGTTTAAAGTGGCATATTAATATTAAAATTCAACGACGGATTGGCAAAAAATGTTTAAAAAAATATTAATTTTATTTTCAACATTTTTTCTTTTTAGGCACTTTTTTAAACAGTTATTCCACAATGTCAGAAAATAAATTGTAAGTTTTTCTTTTAATTTTTGTTCGTTTGCCATTTTTAAAGTGGCATATTAATATTAAAATTCAACGACGGATTGGCAAAATTTTTTTTAAAAAATATTAATTTTATTTTCAACATTTTTTTCTTTTAAGCACATTTTTTTAACATTTATTACACAATATCACATCATAAATTGTAAGTTTTTCTCTATTTTTTGTTCGTCTGCCAAGTTTAAAGTGGCATATTAATATTAAAATTCAACGGTGGATTGGCAAAAAATGTTTAAAAAAATATTAATTTATTTTCAACATTTTTTTCTTTTAAGCACATTTATTTTAACATTTATTACACAATATCACATCATAAATTGTGAGTTTTTCTCTATTTTTTGTTCGTCTGCCAAGTTTAAAGTGTCATATTAATATTAAAATTCAACGACAGATTTGCAAAAAATGTTTAAAAAAATATTAATTTAATTTTCAACATTTTTTTCTTTTAAACACATTTTTTTTAACAGTTATTACACAATGTCAGATCGTAAATTGTAAGTTTTTATTTAAATTTTTGTTAATTTGCCATTTTTAAAGTGACATATATACATTTTCAAATTTGACAACGGATTCGCAAAAAATATTAAAAAATTGATTTTTATTCTTTCATTTAAAAAAATTTTTTTTTTAACATTTTTTCCACAATGTCAGATGTTTCGTACCATCCAGAGCACAACCACAGTTCACCCACAGTTGAGTGCTGATTTTGAAGTAGTGGCAGCCTTTGACCTCCATATATCTGCGCCAAGTTCTTTTAAATTTCATCACTTTTCCTCCTCTCTAAAGACTTTAAAGGACTGACACAGAATGACCAAACACAACAGGGTTAGTCTGATAAACTGTAAACTTTAATCTGATTGCATTATTCAAATTTAAAAAGTGGCAGCCTTTGTCTTCCGTACATCTGTGCTGAGTCCAGTATTTACCTTTTCAGGATGCTGACTTAAAAAAAGACCCCAACAATTGTTTTAAAAATCAGCCTGAGAAAAATGGAAGATTGTTGTTGAAGTCCTAGTCTTAGCCGGGTTGAATGATCAGATCCAAAGGTGTGTTAGGTGTGTTAGGTGTGTGTGTGTGTGTGTGTGTATGTTAGAGTGTGTGTGAGCTGTAAAATACATATTTTCTTATCACAGATGTCTTTGTATTTTTGCGCTTTAGAGGGTGTCTCCCTTCTGCATCCTTTCTGCACAGATGCACTGGAGTGTGAGCTGGTTTGTCGAGGGCGAGAGTGAAGACTGGAACGCTCTTTTTATGAAACCGTAACATTTATAGGAAAAAGCCAATAATTAATCCACGCGTATCCCAAAATGACCTCACTGTCCAGTGATTTCACTACCTCACCCGGAAACGTAAACCATAATTCTGAGTCTATTCCAGTGCCTTGAATACACTGACTGTTCCCCGGTCTCTCAGCAATGTAAACTTCTCATTACTAATCGGTTTTCGCTTCAGACCTGCACTGAAGGGCTTCTTAGTGCATGAAAAGTTGATTTATTACACACACACACACACACACACACACATGCACACACACACACACGACTCTTTTCACTTCTTATTTTGGACATTGCAACAGACTTGTAACCATTGTATTCATGGCAACACCAACGGACTGTTTCAGAGTGTAAAAACCACAACAGAAGGTGTGTTACCTGTTTGTCATGGAATGGATAACATTACATGTATTTGTGCTGTTCAGCCCTCAGCCTCTCCGTCTCTCTGTAATTTGTAGTGTCTAATAAAATCCCGATTCTTTTCTGACGTGTCGCCTCTCTCTCTGGTCATTCCTGCAAAAACTGTTTCTGAGAGCATCATCTGCAACATCCATCCATCCGTCCATTTTCTTCCGCTTATCCGGGGTCGGGTCGCGGGGGTAGCAGTCCAAGCAAATTGACCCAGACATCCCTCTCCCCGGCGACACTTTCCAGCTCCTCCTGGGGAATCCCGAGGCGTTCCCAGACCAGGCGGGAGATATAATCCCTCCACCGTGTTCTGGGTCTACCCCGGGGCCTTCTCTCAGTTGGACGTGCCCGGAACACCTCTAAAGGTGTCTGGGTGTCATGATCGATGACCAGCTAACCTTCAAGGTTCATGTTGCCTCGATTGCTCGGTCCTGCCGTTTTTCCCTCTATAACATCAAGAGGATCAGACCCTACCTGACAGAACACGCAACACAGCTCCTGGTTCAAGCTCTTGTAATGTCACGCATTGACTACTGCAACTCTCTACTGGCAGGCCTCCCTGCATGCACAGTTAAACCTCTGCAAATGATCCAGAACATAGCAGCAGCACTTCTGGTCTTCAACCAGCCTAAGACAGCTCATGTCACTCCCCTGCTCATCTCACTACACTGGCTTCCAGTTGCAGCTCGCATCAGATACAGAACTCTAATCATGACTTACAGAGCAGTCACCAAAACCACTCCAGTTTACCTGGAACCCCTCATCCAGGTCTACTGCCCTTCTCGCCTGCTACGCTCAGCCTCTGAAAAGTGCCTAGTGCTTCCAGCACACAAGGCCTCAGAATCACTAGCTGGACTCTTCTCTTCTGTTGTCCCTAAATGGTGGAATGAATTGGTCAACTCCATTCGATCTGCAGAGTCCCTCTCTACTTTCAAAAGACAGCTAAAGACCCAGCTCTTTAAGAAGCACTATGCACTTAGCTAGACTGTTCTCCACTGTTGTCCCCAGTGGCAGATCATGTCTTCCAGCTACAGTTGACTCACACTGTCCTGGTCTACTCTGGGAATCTGTGTTCAGCTCTGGAGTGACCCAGCACTTGGTACTTTGGTCATTATTGTGGTGATGTTAATTGTTGATGATGATAATGGAAGGTCTTAAATTGGTTGGTTGCTTCATTGTAGATGTTCCTTATTTTCGTCCTCGGGCCTGTCCCCTCTGACCTGATGAGGGGCTTTGCTCAGGACTGTAGTCCGGATCAGAGTCTAAAAAGCTCTCACCAACAAGCAGAATAATTAATGACGTTCAGTAAGTCCTACAGAAAATATCTATTTATTGTAGCGTCTGTCCGGACGCTGTAGTGATGGCGAGCCGATTGGTGAACACGTTGATCTTTACTAACCGGTCACTGTCGGCCGTTACCACGCCAACCAACAAAGCAACAATCAATGTTTGAATGAATGAAGAACTTCTCCTCTTGTCTCTCCTCTCTCCCACTCACACACTCTACACCTCTCCTGATGCCTTCACTGACCGTCAACACTGTAGGAATTAAGAACATCTACACTGAACACGTTTAACAAACAGTAGAGCTGTTACAGTATTATATATGTGTTATAACTTTTCTCCTGATATCGTGTCACCAGTACAACTGGATAATGCTAGCATGATAGTTGTGAGTGCTAACAGCAGCCATGTTTGTTTGTGTTTTTAACTTTCACTATGAGAATGTTTTGGTGAGGACCGGTTTTGAATCAGTCACCATCATATGGTCGAGAATCAGCGGCGCTCGTGCATGTGAGCGGGGGGGGCGTCGTTTTGGAGGAGCTCCGAGGGAGGAGGGGAGGGGTTAGACGGAGTCCTGAGGAAAAGCTACATTCAAATTCATGCTGGTTTTCCGAGACTACCAACCAAGCGGCAACCTCCAGTCAAAAATTATGAGTCCAATGCGGAAGTGTTAAAAGCTGCAGTTCATCGAGGATCCGCTTGAGGCTGGCTCCGGAAGTACCGGAAGTCACATACACATGAAATGGGAAAAAGACGATCTTTGCAGCATTAATAAACATGTTTACAGCCTGGTACAAAAGACGAGTGTAGTCTGAATAGCTAATTTCTCAATGTCCTCTCACTGTGAGGGGGGTGAATTTTTTTCTAATTTGGCAATTTCGATGATATTGAGATTACTAGTCTCCCAATGAGAGGCACAGCTGCCTGCGGGAACACTGCAGCTGTTGGCTAGGAGGCTCAAAGCCTGCCTCTTTACGTCACACTTGCTCGACAGAAGCAATATGGCTGCCGCTGTCGATTGGCCTCAAAATATTTTGGAATGGAATGGGTGGGATGGATGGATGGATGGATGGATGTATGGATGGATGGATGGGTGGGCCAGCGGTAGGATGGATGGAATGGGATGGATGAATGGGTGGATGGATGGATGGATGGCTTCAAAACAGCACTTCAGAAACAGATGGGTGACGTCACGGATACTACGTCCATATTTTATACAGTGTATGCTACCAACCCTAGCTTTAAGATGATTTCAAAAGTTTTATTTTGCTCAAAAGTTTATTTAAGAAGCCTCTTCTTTGAGCTGAAACAAGCCAAATAGACTATCACTGAAATACAGCAGGTACATTAAAAGTGACTTGTTAGAACTGGTGTCAAAAAATAACCTCATTTTGGGGCGCTGGTGGCCTAGTGGTCCTCCAGTCTAAAAATATGAGTCCAATGTAGAAGTGTTAAAAACCTGGAGAGGCACAGCTGACTTGATTGACAGGCGGGAACACTGTAGCTGTTGGCTAGGAGGCTCAAAGCCCGCCTCTGATTGGCCTCAAAACAGCGCTTCAGAAACAGATGGGTGACGTCACGGATACTACGTCCATTATTTATACAGACTGTGGTTAACATGTGGTCCCATAGAAAATTGTCTGATCTTTATTTCCCTCTAGAGACACAGAAAACTAAACAAAAGGAATCATACGTTTCCCCTTCATGGATAAGAATCTTCTCAGGAGGCGTTTTTGGGGCATTATCATGTTTTATTGTCACATTATAGAAAGGTGGAATTCAGTATGATCATGGAGGAGCATTCATGTATATGCAGCACCATTAACAACCAATGGGGACAAATGAGAAGCAGTTCTTTCTTCCTGCTAAAGGCCAGGATCATAAAATCAACACAACAAATAAGGAAAAAAAAAAACAATATTTACAATCATTACTGAACAGAGTGGTTAAAGAAAAACAAAGTCAATGTGTTGATTCAGAAGGAATGTCAGGAGGAGCCGTCCAGCACATTTACAAAACACTGCTCGTTATAGTGGTGTGAATGGAAATGTAATACAGGACTACAGAGGTCAAAGGTCATGCATACACACACGCACACTATACTGCACATTGTTCACAGTAATAAGAAAGTGGAAAAGTTCATCAGCCAACTTTCTCTCGTTTGGCTCATTCAGGAAAATCAGAGCAGAATACCCTGAATGCTGCGAGTGTGTTTACAGCAGGCCGCCAGCAGGGGGCGCTCAGGGCTGACAGAGGAGACAAAAAATTAGGACTGAGGAAGAGTATCAAGGCCAGGGAGGAGGAAAAGAAAATTGAAGATTGGAGATAAGGAGCCAAAGGGGAAAATAATTAGAGGATCAACTTGAAATGTTTTTTTTAATTTTGCCTTTATTTGATGGGACAGCCGAGGAGGGGCGGGGAGTGTGGGGAGTGGAGGGTGGGGGATGACGTGGCCTCTGTATATGAGGCGCGCGCTTAGACCGCTCGGCCAACGGTGACCCAATTTTTAAAATGTTAATTTGAACTTTATTCACCGAAATTTGAGGGGAAGTTTGGTTCTAAATATGTCTTCTTTTCACTTTAAGTCCTGTAACAATAACAAATTGTGGGCTATATTATTATGTCCAAAACCAAATTTAACATTTTGACGATAACCATATTTTCATTTATTTTCAGTGAAAAAAACATCAAAAATAAACCTTTCCTGTGTTTTTTTCAGTGTTGATTTTTTTTTTAAAAATTCCCAAAAATTGATAATATTAGAAATAATCTTGTTAAAAAATTCAGCATTTTTTTTTTTTTTTCAAAGTTATTTTTTCCTCATGCCTGGCCCTGATAATCTTCATACAGGACTACATATGAAAACTTTTCAGGAAGTAGCTTTAAAAAAAAGAAAAAAAAGAAAGAAAGAAATGTTTGTTTGTTGTCAGAGATGTATGGAAGCCCATTTTGGTCAGCTTAAGAAAAAAAAAAAAAAAAAAAAAATTAGGAAAAAGTTAAAAAAAAGAGATGACTTGGTATCTCATTATTATGACTTGGTATCTCATTATTATGACTAATTTTTTAAATTCTAAATTTTAATTTTGAACTGGCAGAAACAGGCTTCCATAGAGATGGGTTTCTGTTAGAATCACTGTAAAAAAAATATATATTTACAACATAAAAATAAGGAACAACAAATCACCACACTTTGTTGCACTCTTTCATCATTTCCTTCGTTTCTGCCGGTTTTTAAGTGCTTCAAACTGATACAGACTGAGAATCAAACTGTGACACTCTTTGGGTTCAAGAGTTTACACGTTCAGAATCCACAAATTATTTTCTTTTAAATGACACTTCGGTCAATTCTAACATTTTCCTCACTCAGGTGAAGCCTCTTCAGGGGGCTTCTGGGATCTTTGGTTTCTTTTCTGACCGAAAGTATTTAGTAGAGAACACTTTTATTTATTTCTTTTAAAGCAAAAAATATCAAAAATATTACAAATCTGTTTCAATGACACCCAGCTACCCAGCAGCCCTTACTCCACCCCAGTGTTTAATTCACAGTCTGAAATGAATGGATCTCCAGGTTTGGAAACACAAGCGACCCCAACATGGAATGTGTTTGACTTCAAGTGATACAAAAAGACTGCTATCAAATTTCTCAAATACTCCTGAACGCGTCGCTGTGACTTTTAGAAAACAGCTTTTAAAGAAGCTTCTGTTAGACAAACATGTTCTCCTGCAGGTTAGAAAACGGTAAACAATTCCTGGTCGTTGTTTCGTAAACTTAGTGGCTGTCGTTGCAGCGTCAGTGGGCGGGTCGGGGGAGGGGGGTCGGTCGGTCGGGTGGTGTGCAGGTCGTGGATCATGACTTGAGGAGGGCGTCGGCGCTGGGGGCCTTGTAGAGGTATTTCCAGATGGCGTAGTAGTGCACGGCTGCAGCCAGCGCCACGAACACATGCCAGATGGCGTGGGCGAAGGGGATGACGCCGTCGCTTTTAAAGAAGAAAACGCCGAGGCAGTAGATGAGTCCGCCACAGGCCAGCTCCTGGAGGCCCTCGGTGTTACTCTGTGTGGTGCACAACAAACAGAACAATAAGAAATGATGCATACTTATTTTTGTTCCCTTTTTGTGTTGTGTCTATTTTAAACCAGAGATTCACCCTGAGGGTTAACACTATTATTCTATAGAATACACTCAGATGTGTGTCTAACATGAGTCTGGTCCTGCTGGAGGTTTCTGCCTGTTAAAGGAAGTTTGTCCTCGCCGCTGTAACTAGCTAAATACTGCAAAGTGCTCTGCTCATGGGGGATTAAGGTGGGACAAGACTGAGCCTTACCCTGTCTTGGTGTTGGGTCTTTGTTAATAATTTGACATAGAGTGGTCTAGAGTGGTTCTCAACTGGTCTGGCTTCGGGACCCACCATCACTCCTTAGCGATTAGCTGCGACCCAAATTTTGATGGCATCATACTTTCACTTGCCAACACCTCGGTGCACACAACACACTGAGGTTTTTGTCATCCTTTATTATCAATATGATAAAGTCCATATTTATATAACACACACTTTGATTGTCTTCTTTTATACTGTAGAATGCACAGTGTCACTTAGCATTACAGGGCATTATAACCACCTACTCTCCTGGAGTGTGAATAGACGGTACCCTTCAAAATAAAAGCACAGGAATTTTTATTTACTTTTTTTTTCCCAGCCAAAGGTCAGCGACCCACTTTTGGGTCGCGACCCACCAGTTGAGAAAAAATAAATAAATTTGATTTCAATTTTGGGACATCGGATGGATGGATGGATGGATGGATGGATGGATGGATGGATGGATGGATGGATGGATGGATGGATGGATGGATGGATGGATGGATGGATGGATAGATGCATGGATGGATGGATGGATGGGTGGGTGGGTGGTTGGGTGGATGGATGGATGGATGGATGGATGGATGGATGGATGGATGGATGGTTGGATGGATGGATGGATGGATGGATGGATGGATGGATGGATGGAATGGGTGGGATGGATGGAATGGGTGGGATGGATGGATGGATGGATGGATGGATGGATGGATGGATGGATGGATGGATGGATGGATGGATGGATGGATGGATGGAATGGGTGGGATGGATAGATGCATGGATGGATGGATGGGTAGGCCAGTGGGCAGATGGATGGAATGGGTGGGATGGATGGATGGGTGGATGGATGGATGGGTGGGCCAGCGGTAGGATGGATGGAATGGGATGGATGAATGGGTGGATGGATGAATGGGTGGATGGGTGGATGGATGGATGGATGGATGGATGGTGGGCCAGTGGGCAGATGGATGGAATGGGTGGGATGGATGGATGGGTGGATGGATGGATGGATGGGTGGATGGATGGATGGATGGATGGATGGATGGATGGATGGATGGATGGATGGATGGATGGATGGATGGATGGGTGGGCCAGCGGTAGGATGGATGGAATGGGATGGATGAATGGGTGGATGGATGAATGGGTGGATGGATGGGTAGGCCAGTGGGCAGATGGATGGAATGGGTGGGATGGATGGATGGGTGGATGGATGGATGGATGGGTGGATGGATGGATGAATGGGTGGATGGATGGATGGATGGATGGGTGGGCCAGCGGTAGGATGGATGGAATGGGATGGATGGATGGATGGATGGATGAATGGGTGGATGGATGGCTTCAAAACAGCGCTTCAGAAACAGATGGGTGACATCATGGATACTACGTCCATATTTTATACAGTCTCTGGTAAAAACACAACTATACAAAATAAAACTTTAAAAAAATGTGAAAATAGGGAATTCATTATAAAAAACATAGAGGGTGACCATTAGCCTTCCATTTTTTTAAATTATTTTTTTACATAGAAAATTCAATTCAAAAGTAATACCTTACAGTAGGCTGAAAAGTCATTTGCCAATTAATATTCATCAATGACAAGTATTGGCCAAAACTGATACCAGTGCTTCTTCAGTTAATAAAAAACAAAACACTACTAGTTAAAAAAAAAAGAAAGAAAATAAAAAAATATATATAAATCTTTTTTAAGCTGTTCTGATCATCAATGGATGAAGACTTAATAATGTTTAGTTTGTACAGTGAAATGTCAAGTAAGAGCTGTTATACCAGTCACAACCACAAGAGGGCAGCAGACTCATAGAGCAGTTTAAAATGTTAAGCTTGGTTCACTGGAGCAGTGTAATGGAGCATTATGATTCATGTACACCTCATAGGAATACATAGACTTACTGCTACACTATGAATGTTGTATTTTGAACACACACACATGCACACACACACACACACAATATGCTTTGAAGAAGACACGCAGAGGACTTCCTGGGGGAACTCAGAGGGCTGAATTTGTAACATGACTTCATTGATTTAACCTAACCAACATATGTTAATAAAACTGATCTGATAGCTTGACCCAATCTGAACTCTCTAAAACACGCTTATAACAAATCCACCTGAGCACGCAGGAAGTGACATTTGATGATTCAGTGCATGCAAATGAATGTGACCGTAAATCCATTCATGAATATCAACGTTACCATTGACGTCACGACTGATGCAGGGAAGAACCCCATCGTCAGATAGAAGGCCAGCTCCACCAGCTTATACCTGGAGGAACAGGAACAGCAGGTTTAGCGATGGGGGTCTATGTCATGCAACAAAATCTCAGACAAATGGAAAAGACGTTTTTCAACTTCTCAAATGAACTAAAGCACGATTCAAATGTCAAGTTCCCACAGAACAAACACAACCTCTGTTTGATCCAGCTGTTTTTTTTTAAAGTAACTCACTTCTCGTGGTAGTTGAAGACATAAATGGTCCCAGCGGCAGCCATGAGCCAAACGAACCAGCGCATGTGAGCTGCCAGAGGGCCCAGCTCACGCAGATTCAACCTGAGGAAGATGAAGAAGAAACGTCACCATGCAAGTCACAACAACCTGCAGACGACCTGAGGACACTCTTCCACCTGTGTCACACTCACCAAGGTGTGTAGGAGGCAGCAATGAAGAAGTAGATGGCCACTCTGTCGCACATGTGTAAACACTGCTCCATAGACCTGAAACAACAAACCGGTCACTCCTGGTTAATCAGGGATGAAATATGCAAAGCAGACACATGCAATACAGTTATTACATTCTCTCTGACCAACACCCAGAGGAAGAAGAGCGTCTCTCTCAGTGTTTATATTATAATTACCAACAAACCATCCAGACTTCTTCAGTTAATAAGAAGCAGCTTCAAACCCTCAGTCCTTATGAAGGCCTATATTTCTTTGGTTCTTCTTCTTTCTTTTTTGCATTTGAAAAAAACTGAGGTGTTAAGATTGAGGCTTTTTCTTTGTATCCTTCCTCCTTTAACCAGATATCACACTGTGTGAAGTTCCCACGCTCTGTTACAAACGCTGCAGACAACAATGAGACGGACAAAACACTTCATGACACCATTTCTAAATCCTCCCAAGTGGTCATTTCTGCGTTCTGTGAAAAGACTTTCCAACTGTTAAGTTTGTTATCAGCTATATCAGCTCTCATTAAAAAAAAAAAAAAAGGCCCTTTTTGACACCTATCTTTCAGAATTCAGAACAGCACATTTGACATCAGCTGACAAGTCAAAAGTCAATGTACTCTGTGTCAAACAGAACTAAAACATCACAGAGGTACTGTGAGTTTGAGCTAAAGAAGTCAGCTACAGGGCTTGGCAAAGAGGTGGAAACACTGGAAGAAACTCGGGTCTAATGGGGCGTTCACACCAAACGGGAATAACATCATTAGCGCAAATGGATTACACGTGAACTCAATGTAAAGACGCAAATAGACGCGAGTAGTGAATTTGGCGATGCAAATTCCTCACAGGGATAGCGTGCATTTGCACAAATGACGAATGATTCATGAGAGTTGAAATATCTGAACTGCAGTGAATCTATCGCGGCTGCAATAGCCAATCAGTGTGCAGATCACCCGGTGACGTGTGTTGTGACCAGGGGTGCAGCTTGCTCAGCTGGAAGTGAAGCTTTCAGCAAAGCGCCTGCCCCCTGGTGGCTAGCTGCAGTATAGGTCAAAAACTCTCTCAGTCTCAGTCAAACTTTAAAGGGGACATATCACGCTTTTTTCATCAATATATATTGGTCTAAGAGGTCCCCAAAACATGTCTTTAAAGTTTATGCTCAAAAAAACACTTTGAAATCAGATTTTGGCATGCCTGAAAAGTCCTCTTCTTCATTCCTCATCAAAACACTCTGTTTTCCCTCTGACCACGCCCCCTCCGGAAGTGGATGTGCCTCGGCTCTCCAGCACATGATCTAATGTTTATATGTTGGCTGAATATACACGGCTACTCAGAGATCTTCAACCCTCTGAATCTGATCCTGACGGAGAGGCGCCTGTAGCAGGACCTTTCTGAACGATTGGTCACAGATTTAGTGTTTCTTGTTGTTTTATTTATCAGTATGTCGACGTGTGTCTTGGTACACAGCTACGAACATGTAGCTATGTGGCTATGCCAATTAGCGCTAGCACTTATCCATGACAAATAAAAATCATCCACTAGATCTTCAAATCTGCAGACGTGGGGAGTAAAACCGACCTTTGTGTTTATTAAGACAGCCTACAACTAGCATGCCTCCCTCCTAAGCTCCTTGTTAGCACACGTGTGCAGGTAATGAAAAACGGGGGGGGGGGGATTCAGTATTATTTTATACAGTCTATGGGCTGAACAAGCTCCGAGCTCTGACTCCGTGACAGACCGGATATTGTTGTTACGTAACAAAAACACGGAAGTCTGAAACGGCTCGTTTCAGCACACATTTACAGAAAGGTGGAGAAATCAGAACAGGGGCAGAATGGATTCTTTTCATTCTCGGGGGGTTTGTAGACAGGGAAACATATTTCAGGTAAAGAACCATTAAAAAGTCAATTTTGCATGATATGTCACCTTTAAAAAATAAATACACATTGTATGAATTTTCTCTGTTTTGTGTCCAAGGCCTCTTTTTTTTCTGAAAACTTTCTTCTTCATTAGTTATTAGAGGTTAAAAAACGGGGTTTTACTTCCAACAGGTTTACTTTGATTGACAGCTGCCGTAGAGGGAAACTCCATAGGATCTTGTGACGCTACACTGTAGGGTGGAGCTCGTTACCGTGGCAACCACATAAATTCTCTACTGCACAGACTCTGGCTGCACAATGGCTGCGCATTGGAACGTGCTTCAAAACCGCACAACGGGAAAAGGTGGAGCAACGCTGTCCATATTGTGTTGTGTGTGTGTGTTAGCTCTGCCTCCTTTAGCATAACTAGCTTCCCCATTCAGTGTCCGCAAGCTCAACCTTGTTTGATAACAACAGACTAGTGTGGCGTGGGAACCCCCCCACCCTCTCGTGAACATATTTCAATCTTGGGCACTCATGTACACGCCATTCTGACGCTCAAATTGATGTGAACGCGACATAAGGGACGCTTGTTGTGATGTGCTTTTGAGTAGCAGGGAACAATAACAAGACCTGCATGCAAGGTGCAGATTC